>NC_073309.1:35851087-35988587 GCF_027595985.1 Sorex araneus
GGAGTTGGGGGGGAGGGTGGTGCCGTTTCCCTCCAAAAGCGGGGTTCTGGAAATGCAGCTCCCACGTGCCCCTCGATGGGGCGTGGAAGCTCAGGGCTCAGGGTGGGGAGCTGTTGGTGAGAAAGCGGCTGGAGCTCCAGTGGTGCCCGTGGCAGAGCTGCCTCCCTCGGTCAGGCCGGACCCTCTCCCGAGGAAGGTGGACCAGGGCTGGGCGCTTCCGAGCATCCTTGCCTTAGAGGGTGCCGGTTGGGTGCCCTAGGCAGCCTTGCACACCCCTAGCTGTGGGGTGGAAGGACAATGCACTCAGTCGGAGGGGGAGATGCGCCAAGTGCTGCTCAGACCTGCCCCAGAGTGGTCCTTGACCCCCAAGAGGATTTGCTCTGCCCTGGAAGTTGAACAGATTGTGCCAAATGACATATGATTTCCCCGAGGAGCAGAGCCTGGAACTCAGACACACCCCTTCCTCATCCCTGTGTAGAAGGTTCTGCGGCAACGCTTTGTCACAGTCTGCGTGGTTGGCCAGGGAAGGCTGTTCCGGTCCACCCCATCCTCAGCGAAGAGGCCTCCCTGCCCTCCAGTGTTACCCCCGAGGAAGGGTGGCTTGCTGGCTATGCACACCAATTTGCGTTCTGGTGGCAACTCAGATTACAGAGTGTGGGTGCTGGAGTGGGAAGCAGGGAAGCTCAGAGCTTGCACAGGAACCAAGGGAGGGTGAAAGGTCAGGGTGATAACAGGGTGGATGGGTGGAAGCAGGGAAGGACAGGAGGAGGCAAGGGTGAAAGGATGGAAGGTCAGAAGGATGGGAAGGTAGAAGGGTGAAAAGGCAGGAGGGTGAAAGGGTGGAAGTTGAAGGGCGGAAGGAAGGAAGGATGGATGGGAGGTAGAATGGGTGGCTAGAACAATGGAAGGATGGAAAGATGGAAGATTGGCAAGGTAGAAGATGGAAGGACAGAAGGATGCAAGGGTGGAAGGATGGAAAGATGGAAAGGGAGAAAGGTGGAAGGAGGGAAGGAAAGAAGGATGGAATGGTGGAAAGGGAAAGGGAAAACAGAAAGATGGAATGGTAAAAGGGGGGGGAGGAAGTATGGATGGAAAGATGGAAAAAGGGGGGTAAAGGAAGGATGAAGTGTGGGAGGGTGGACAGACGAAGAATAGAAGGTTGGAACGATGGAAGAACAGAGGGTGGAAAGATGGAGGGTGGAAAAAGGGCAGGGGAGTGGATGGCCCACAGAGAGGCCTGCTCCACTAACTGTTGCATTTTACTCTTTGAAGTGTTCCCTTTCCTGGGATTTGGTTTTTCTCCCTCTTCTCCTTGAGTTGGAGAGCAACACCTCTCCCCACCCCCCTATAATGCCCTCTGTCGCTATTTCAGAGCTCCTTTCTGGGTTTCCACGGAGAGCCAGCCTGACCCTTGCACCTCAACCTATCCTTCCATCTCCATCAGTCTCTGGTGAGGTTTCAAGCTCTGTCCTGGGGTCATCAATCCTTGATAGCAGTAGCTTGGTGTCAGAAGGTGTAGGAGTCTCAACTCCAAAAAATGAACCTCAGTTTCTTTCATCTGTACAATGGGGGTAATAATAAGTCCTATACAGTAAGTATTAGAGGGTCTTGTGGGACTAATCCTATTTTTTAATCTATTTTAGCACGGGTTCGGTTCCTATTTTATTATCATTTTGCATGTACATCTATTTTGGCTGCACACGTGCATGTTAAGCCCTTTCCAGGGGAACCCTCCTAGCCTCTGAGCTTCCTCACTGGGCATGTCATGTGGTGTTGGCACAGAGCAAGCTGTCAGCGCATACACTGCAACCCAGTGCTTATCTGCTCATCTGCAGTGTGGCTACAGAGGGCCCAGGCTCTGCCCTCCGCTCCTTGAAGGAAGCTGTGGAGTAAAAATCTACACAGGCTGGAGCTAGGGTCCCAGGGGAAGGAGGAGGCCCAGAGTCTGCCAGTGACCACCGTCCCTTGGTCAGAGCTTCAGGGCCCTGGAGGAAAGCACACAGGATCTTTCACGAGGGAACAGCCAGCCTGCCTGTGTCCACTGTGTATCTCCACAGGCCAGCCTGAACTTGGCCTCCTCCTCTGGTGTTTATGTGGCCATCCTCCTCCTCGTAGCACCTGGGAGACGTTAGAGAACAGCCCAGACCGTTGTGTAGAAAAGTCCAGAAGAGAATAAGGGTGCTTGGGAGGCCACTGAAAGAGGCGGCCGGGAAGCTGTGGAGGCAGAAAGGGGGAGATGGCTGCACCCGATAAGACCGGTGAGACAGGTGAGGCAGACGCGGGGAAAAGAGGAGCTCCAGGTCAGTGTGGCCTTGGAGTCAGAGTCGCCAGGGTCCTTTTGACGTCCCAGGACAGGGTTTTGCCCGCTGCGCCTCCCCCACGCCTTGAGTCACTACCCTTTTTGCTGAGGCCTCTTTGAAATCCGACAAAGGCCGTGAGCACATTTCCACATTTCTGGTTGCAATTTGGTATGATAGCAAAGAATCAAAGGATATTTGCTATCACTTTAAAGTATTTTCTCTCCCTCTTCCTCTGGGCACCTGACCCCACAATCATCGTTGACTTTGAAATAATAGACCCATCATAATTATGAGAATTAGTCAGGAGGCTTCTGCCTTATTTGCTCCACTGGGGTTGGAGAGGCCTTCTTCCGGGGTGGAAAGGGTGTCTGGGATCACCGCAGCAGAGATGGGGAATTCAGTGCCAGGCCTGCAGGAGGGGTGGGGCAGCCAGCTGGGCCAAGGAAGGAGCCGGGGGGAACACTTGTGCCCTGCCTGCAGACACCCCCTGTTTTCCTGGCCACTCTGGACCCCGCCCCGTGAAAGGACAGTAGCTCCGAGAAGCTGGGGAGCAGCATTCTATGTGCAGTGCCCCAAGTCTGTCAATGTTAGAGACACACAGAGCAAATGAGAGTGCCTTGTGACCAGTGTTTTGTGACTCCGGTGTCATCCTCTGCCCACAGACTTCTGCTGCTACAGGAGTGGGCCCAGGAGCTGAGCGGGGTCGGGGATCAAACTCAGGTCCCCCCTGGGCTTCCCTGGCTCTCGAGATGTCAGGCTTCCATCAGTGCTGCCCTGTGGCCTGCTTCTTTCAGGGTCAGCTTGCCTCTGTCCAGGCAGCTTCTGCTCCCTTGGAACCTGTGTCATGGAGGCTTGATGCAGGCAACTCTCCGAGCATTCAGGACGGAGCACCAGGCTCAGCCGGCCATGCACAGGTGACACCTGTAACCTCCCTTTCCAGGCAGGCAGGTGGGGAGGGGGGCAGTTAAAGGCAGCAGCGGGCAGCGCTGGGCAGCAGGCAGGGGAGGCCAGAGCTGTGGGAGAGGCCGCCCAGTGTTCTTAGGAGGCATTAAAGGAACAGAGAGAGAGTTAATGCGGAACTCTTTCTTTGGCTTAATTTATTATAATGTATGTGGCTAAAATGTAGATCACACTGCTGTTTTGGATCTCCGTTTTGATTCCCAAAATTGCAATCATGATAGGTGGATTATAAGCGTGCTTTAACATACAGATGAGGAAATGTATTCCTGCGCAATTTTCCCCTAAGGAGAAGACAGAGGATAAGGGGCAGGAGTTTTGAATAACCTTGCAACATTTAGTTGTCTCTGTTGGTGATGGGGCGGAAAGAGAGCATGGCAGGACTGGGTGAAGGCAGCCCTGCCTGGGTATGAGTGCAGAGGCTCAGAAAGATACAGAGGAACGTGATTTTCCAAATTGTTACTTTTTTGAAAAATATTTAATACGCAGTTTATTTTTATATGAAAATGTTGAGCATTGTGGACTTTGTTTTTTAGAGTAATTATTTTTTTTAGAAAGCTGCTATGATTGGATTTCAGTCATGTAATGCTCCAACACCCATCCTTCCACCAGTGTAATTTCCCAGCACCCGTGTCCCCAGTTTCCCTCCCACCCCTCCAACCTCCCCCCACCTGCACCTGCCTCTCTATGACAGGCACTTCTCTTCTTTCTCTTCTCTCTCTCTCTCACCCTCTCTCTCTCTTTCTCTCTCTCACGTTAGGCATTATGGTATGCAATACAGATGCTGAAAAGTTATCATGAATATCCCTTTACCTGCTTTCAACACTCAGTTCCTGTCCAGCGTGCTCATTTACAACCAAGAGTGATTTTTCAAATTGAATTGTCACCAGACTCTAACTGGATGCACTGGTGTTGTCTTATCAAACAGTTGTTACTGAAAAGAGAGTAGGCTTTGACCATGCGCCCAGCTCCTGGCTAAAGTTGGGGACTGGAGATTTGCATGAGCAATAAGTGTGAGTGGTGTTTTACTCACAGACAGGGTGGAGGAACGGTGTTGGGGTGCAGAGAGAGAGAGAGAGGTCCTGGGGGGCTCAGGGCTGGAGAAGGACCATCCCAGGCTGTCCACCGATGGGGATTTATTCTGTACTCATTCTGGGGGCCCACCCAGAGCAGCCAAGAGACCCCTTAATATATGCCCAGGTAGATTTCTCCCTCGGGCTCGTAGTCTGCAGAGTTCAGAAGTGGAGAAACCCCTGTACGGTCCATCCCTCTCCCCCTCCAGGCTGGACGCGGTGCTCACCACCAGCCGGGACCCCAACACTGCCCTGACTCTTGCTTGGATTCTAAGACTTCTGTTTCCCCAGGTCATGACCACTTGCCTTCCCCTCCTAGCCCTGCCCAGGTGATGGGCATCCCTGGACCAGCCTTGTGGCAGCAAAGAGCTCAGTCTATGTGGACTTGGCTTGAGGGTCAGGGTGGACGGGGAAGCCTGGAGGGAGGCTGTATGTAGGCAGTCTGGAGGGGCCGGTACAGTGGCCAGTCTCTTCCCCGGGGGAGCCAGCTTTGCAGTGCAAACCCCACACCATCCCACGGGGATCCTGCAGCAGCAGGAGCTGGTACCCCAGGGAAAGTGGGTTGGCCGGTGGCAGCATGCAGGCTTGCGGGCACTGAGGCTGCAGAGAAGCCGGAGTGCCTGTGTCTGGTGTCTCCCCTTTCTTCCTGAGAGCCAGCTACAGCCTCCCCAGCTCAGTGCAGGCCACCTGCGCGCGAGTCCCCTGGGGCTGGCCCAGAAGGAAGAAATGCAGAAGTGGCAGTAACCTGGGATGATTGCCTTGGAAGTGGGGCTTGCCTCCAGCACACTTGTTCATGCACGCACTCACACAGGTACGCACACACATGTGCACACATGCACACACGCATTCATACACTGTCACAAAGCACTTCCCTGTGCTGATATTCCAGGAGAAGGGAGGTTGACGGGAGATTCAGAAATGCAGCAGGGAATCACACAGCCAGTGTCGGGGTGGGATAGGGAGGGCCTCGATTTGTCTGAACTTAGAGCTGCCCCCTGAGGAAGGAGTGGGGGTGAGGTTGGAGTTCGGCAGTGGTTTCTGAAGAGGACCAGTGTCCATCAAGGCTGAGGGGGAGGGGTTCTGGAGAACCCGCTGAGCCTCCCTGGGATGTTTGGGGAGCACTCTGAGCGGCGCCCCCACATCCCTGGAGCTTTATCTCACTGCCCCAGTGCCTGTCAGAGGCAGGGAGAGGCTCTGGGGCACAGCTGTGAACGTGCCACTGACCTGGACACACAGTTCCTAACATGGCCCTTCCTGAAAGTGAGTGGACAAACGTGGTGGGAGCACAGAGCTGCAGAAAATGCCGTGGGCTCCCCTCCTCCCCACCTTCCCCCGGGTGCTCCTCCCTGCCCTTGCCACTCATCCCCACCGGCTGTGGGATTAGAGCCTCATGCAGAGCACGAGGATGGGAGCTGGAGGATCAGTAGGTCCCGGTGTGCTGAGTAGGTCAAGATGTGTGCGTGGGGGGTGGCCAGTGGAGGTGCTCCAGGTGCTGGACTCCCTGCCATGGACTTTGCCCCTGGGAAAGGACCTTCCTTAGTTAGGCCAGGGGACCCCACCCTGGGGTGCTGGGCCCGCTGACAGCCCTGTGGACTTCGCTCCTCTGTGTCACAACCTGCTGCCAGACCCTGGTGACCTGTGGTGCGAGAGTCCACTGGGGATCTTGCAGATGCACCCCCCGCCCCCGCCACAACCTGACCTCCCTGGGTCCACGCGAGGCTACAGGTGGGCGCCACTGTCCCTCCTCACGGTGTGTTCGGAGCCTCGGAAGTTAAGGAGCATGAACACACATGGCTCAGAAAGTGACCTAGGCTGGTCCCCTCAGAGCTGGTGAACCCTCCTGCTCTGTGGGGGTCGCTACGGGTTGGAAGCCCCGTTCCGTGAAATGTTGGATGCTCCCTGATGAAGCTCACGGAGCAGCAACTGTTTGCTGAAGATCACAGAATTGAGATGCAAACTCGGGTCTCGGACCCCTCCAGATCTCGGTGTCTTGGAGTTCAGGCTGGGCATTCTCCTTGCTTCAGGGCCTCGTGCGCACACACACACACACACACACACACACACACACACACACACACGGGGCTGCCAGTGTGCCCTCTCTCCCCTGGACCCCCTCAGAGGACATACTCGTTTTGTTTAGGCGGCCCCTTATCCCTGGTCAAGATTCCTTTGGATTAGTCTGGGATTCCCAAAGCCTGGAAAGTTCCCTTTGAGACATTTGCCAACATTTGATACTTTTATCTGTGATCAAAGGCAGAATGAGCAAACTTGAGCTTCCTGTTAGAGCTGCTCCCCAGGAAGCCAGTCCTGCCCGGAACCAGGCTCAGGGTTTGTTCTCACTTCATCCATCCACACGCGCTGTGGGTGCACAGGGCCGGGTGGCTGCGAAGTGCAGAGGTGGCCACCGAGGAACCAGCTTCCTCCCCCGCCAGCCACAGGCCAGAGGGAAGGCTGGTGCTGGAGAAGGAATAGTTCACGGCCGTCAGAAGTCCCCCTCGGCCATCTGATTTATCACCAAGGACAGTCACCCTGGGGTATCACAGAAAAACAAGTTTTCTGGTGAAAAAACAAAACAGAACAAAACATCAGCAGTTCTCCTGCCCATGTCTCTGAGAGGGAAGGCAGGGAGAAATTTGCTGAAAGTATTGAGCGAGGTCCCTCTTCTCAGCCCTCCAGGGCACTCACTGGTGGCCGTTCCCAGGCAGAGCTTCAGCTCCGTGCTGCCTGCAGCGACCAAGAACCAAGACCCTGGCCGGTGTCGTCGCAGCCCCAGCTGTCCCTTGGTGCCTCTCTGCCGTGGCCTGAGCCAAGACCTAAGTTTTTTTTCTATTTTTTTCCTTTGAAGATCGAAAGATCTATCATTTATTATGATGAGATTCTTATGTTTTCTTTTCTTTACAAATTTTTATATAGGAAGGTATTTATTATTACAAAGTATATAAGGGTTCAATACCAATTTAAAAAATATCTAATTCTCCATCCAATGCTGGCGTTTCTTTGATCGAGGTTCTTACATTAAAAGGGCTTGATCAGTCAGCTCAGCTCAAAAATGGCAGTAACTTCAGAGCTGGCAATTGACACTTGTTTTCTGCCACTGTTTACTCTTCAATAAAAAATGCATATTTACCATAGCAACCTCCTGATCACATGATGCCCTGTCAAACCAGCTACCCTCTAAAACAGAATAGCTTCTTAAAGAAACACGCACACCCTCATGCGCACGCTTTTCAGATGCAAAAATGTTTTCTTTATAAAGAAGCCCTCTTTTCCTGAGATTTAATGCTAATAAACACGTCATCTTATAGAAATCATTTTTGGTCCCATGGTTTAAATTGCAGACTGCTCATTCTAGAAATCAAAATAAAATCACTCTTAGCAGGGCTTTTGGTTATCTCGAGAGTTTGCCAATTGTTTATTTTAATACAGTTCTAAAAAATATGTATATTTATATATTTGCATTTTTACTTACACAAATATGTGTATTTCAAACAACAGCCATTGGTATCATTGGAAGGAATTTGTTGTGGATTCTAATGCCCTGCCGCCTCATCTGTGATTAAAGATTGTCATCTATGCGAAGCTCAATTGCAGCCTGAATTGTTTTTCACTGCTAACTTGGGGGAATTGCTTGGAGCCTCCAATTGCTTAGAGAAACTGCTTCCAAGCTGGACTTTTCAGGGCAGGAACTTGTCCCTCGCTCTGGATCTTGTGTTTGTGATTCCAAAGCCCAGAGATGGGGGGAGAAGGGGGCGTGGACCGGTGGGCGGGTAGGCAAGGAGGGTCTACAAGCCTCAGTCTCTGGGTCTCTGTGTTCTTCTGCGCAGTCCCTTCATGGGGTCTGTCCTTGGTGGTCTTTCTAATTAAAGCCCCCATTCTGCCTGGGGGGCTTTGCTGGAGGATTCTTCACCTTGTTGCCGAGCAGGAGAAGAAACCGTGGATTAGGTGATTTGTGTGGAATTACACTTGGTTTGCCCCCGAATGAAGCTATTGAGCAAAGCCTTCCCCGTGTGCCGGCAGGACAGGGCTGCCTTGGGGAAGGAGCCCGGCAAGCTGTTCTCCAGAATGTTCTCTGCAGAGCTCCAGGGTGCATCTGTACATCCTGGGTTTACCCTGCTTTGGGTGTCTTGGGACTGTGTGTCTGGGGAAGCAAAGTTGTGGCCAGTGTCCTCTGAGGGGCTAAGGCAGACCCTCTGAACTGGGCCTGGAAGATGGTTCAACAGCAATGCAGAGCAATCTAAAGAACACGAGCTCTCTCACGCTTCGTGTCTTTGGGGGTGGGGGGTGGGGATCTCACGGGGAAGCAGGCAGGGCGTGCAGGGAAGGTGGCAGTATGGACCCAACTCAGGAAAGGAGAACTGCCCAGACCCGCTGGTCCCGACTGGCCAATCCAACCGCAGCGTGTCCACAGGCCCTTCCATAACGCTCCATCATGAACGCCTCCGTGTGCCTTAATAGATGAGTTAAAATGGCGCCGTGCCTCCCATGCCACCCCCGGTCAGCCCCACTGTACATACGTCCACGCAGAGAGGTAATTGCTTATCATGTATCTCTTTGTTCCAGACACTTTTATAAAAGAGTATGTATTATGTATGGTGTGACCTTCAAATGTCAGGAGTGTGTTTTGCAATAAACTGTCAATATTTGTGGTTATAAGGTACCAGATGACTTTTACAATAATTGGAACGGCTATATTAAAAGCTTGGATCACTCAGCTGGTTAAAGAGAAAGACACAGGCCAGCGTCCATCAGGGACTTGCCTTCTGCCAACGATTAAATGAAAGATATTGCAAGGTGCTTAAGATGTCTTCTTTGTTTAAAGAAGAATATGGCAAACCCCTCTCCAGGGGCGGGTTATCTCCCCATCACCCCGTATCCTTTCAGGGAACGGGAGCCCCTGGGGAGACACGGCTCCAGGAGTTACGGCGACTGACCAAGTGCATTTTACAACAGATCTTTCCGGCTTGCTCTGCGCATCATTTTGCTAAGAATTCCTCGAGACATGCCCGCAGTCAGACCTCCCTTCTGATCTTCTCCCCACACCCGGCCACCCGGCCACGAGGGGCTGTCATCTATCTTAAGAAGGTCTTTAAAGTGATAGTATGTCTTTAAGAAAATGAATTATGGAGAAATCTTTTGGGAATTTATGCCCTACTAAAAATAGAGGCTTTGCTATAGTTTGTATTTTTAAGGAATACTTAATTTAAGGTATGAAAAAAAGGCAAAACACATACTTTGCAATAATTATAGTGGTAATTGAGGCATAGATTGCTTGGGCAACTATCTCATTGAACTCTTCTATTGATGAGTGTCTGTTTCTACTTATGGGAGGCAGTTTCTTCTGGGCACTGAGATCTTCCTTCTCAGCCAGGAAGTAGGTAAATGAGATGGTGCAAAGTGCCTCAGTAATACACCCCAGCATCTAAAGAGCTCATGTGTAGCCCTTCTGGTTATACTGATTGTAATTGTGGGTTCTTAGTTTCTTTCACCTGGATAGAGAGAGAATCTGGAATAGACCCAGAGGTCACCTCCTCCAGGCAGCCTTCCTGATTATCACCCCTGACCTCCTGCCCTCCAGAATCTCACTGAAGTCACTAAGAAATTTTACTGTTTTCTAGTGCCTGGTGCCAGTTTGTTCCCAGGCTACTCAAAGCATTCCCCCCCCACACACACACAAGCAGGAACCCGTGGCCTCCAATTTGCTTGCTTCATCTGATTCTTTGATTTGTTGAAAGAAGTATGTCGTGAACCCCCTGTGGTACTCTGAGAGTTCCCACGTGGCTGGGGCCTGAGTTCAAGCAGCAGTCAGAGACCCTCAGTCCTGTGGCATTGGTGGTGGGGGGAGGGGGACACCAGCAGGCACATGTGAGGTCATTTGCAGGCTCTGAGGGTGCCAGGGAGAGCTGCGGGGCGTGCGGCTGGGTGTCCCTTCAAAGGCCTCCCAAGGGAGCTGCTTTGGGGACCTAAGTCTGGCCATGTGAGCTCAGGGCAGGAGAGTCTCAGGAGTGGGAATCAGCAGAAGCCCAACCTTGGGCCCAGAGGTGGAGCAAAGTCAGGGCACCCCAGGAGGGTGGTGGTGGGGGCATGTCTCAGCAGTTAAGAGTCCACGAGAGGGGGCAGGACTAGAGGTTTTCTTAGGAGCATGAGGCCAGGGCCCCCTTCAGGAGCTGGACATTTCCTGGGAGAGAGGACGGTGTGGTCCAGGCCGCCCCTTCTAGTCATTCTCCTGTCTCCTGACCCAAGCCACTTCACGAGGGAGTTGCTCTGTGCTGTGACAGCAGCGGCAACGGATCCCCACCAGGCCGGAGGGAAGCGGGTGCTCTGCAAAGCCCACAGAGCCCCCCCCCCTCCAGAGTGGTCCTGACCAGCTCTCCAATCCTGGCTGCAGTGGCACTTGGCGGGTCTCAGGCTGCTGAGAGGACCCAGCACGTCGACAGTCAGAGAGCCGGAGACCCAGGAGCACGGAGGAGGCTGTCAGCGGCAGTTTTGTCACCCAGGGGCCAAAGGGAAGAGACCCCATGGGTGGCCCAATCAGCAGCAGTGGGGGGGCTTCCACACACTCCCCGAACAATTAAGCAAGGGCTCTGGGCTTGGTAAAAGCAGAAACATATTTGGCCCACAGTGTTTGATTCTGAAGCACTTGTGTATTTTAAGGGAAATTTAATCCATGTGTTTCTGATTCATTTTCACTTAACTCATCAAAATGTTGCTTTAGAGAAGCTATTTGAGATGCTCGTATCTTATATTTTTTTTCCCCTCCAAATTTTAGCCTTTTAATGACCTATTTCCCCAGTTATAGAAATCCTATCTTGCCGAAAGCAAACGGAGCCCCACACAGTTTGGAGTTTAGGTCGGAGGTGAGGAAAGTCAGTGATAGAGAACATTCCGGCTCTGCACCACCTCACACGGAGGCCTGGCCAGCCCAGCCCTGACCCTAATGCCTCAAAGGGAACTGCTGTCGCCACCCCACAAGTGGACACCGTCTCTGAAATAGTTCTCTCTTTAAACAAATGCGTTTGCCAATCCATATTAATGCTTAACCGCTGAGCATGACTATATATGGCCATTGTAAACCCGAGAGATCTTTGATGAAACAACAGAGACACCAAATTAACACTGGCCCAAGCATGGGCTCCATCTTCCAAGAGTAAGTAGAATTGTTTAGAGTAATATTATAATTTTCTGCAGACCCTTAATTAAAATTTTTTAAATAAAAGCAGCTTTTTATTTATCCAGATACTCTCTACCCCAAGAGTCTGTTAATTTTAAATTTTTCAGAATAAGAGAAAAATATAAAGTTTTAAGTGGAACTATACATTCTTTTGGACTTTCTCCAAGGTGCTATGTCTTTTTTCCTAGAAGGTTCTTATGGCATTGCTGTATGCAGGCAAAGAGATTAAGATGCAATTTGTGGTTGATGTAAGGTGTGTGTGTGTGTGTGTGTGTGTGTGTGTGTGTGTGTGTGTCCTGCTCACCTCTTACACTCCACTAATCATTTTCTCTTCATTAGTGAAGTGATCGCTGTGGCTGTGAGATGCTCTTTGCACAGGCAGACTCTCAGAATTAGCTGCACGACTCATCTGGGAAAGTGTGTTTACTGTTAATACCAGAGGTGCCATCGAAATTAAAATGCCGTGGCATTTGATGTCATCAAGCAGAAATGCTCAGGTAGACAGACTGTATAGCGGTGAGGTGGCTGGGGTAGCTTTCCTTTCATGGAAGCCTACATCATCATCATCTTCATCATCATCATCATCATCATCTTCTTCATCTTCATCATCATCATCATCATCATCGCTCTCACTATACTTTTCTTCCTGGAAATCTTTCTGAGAAGTACTTTGGAAGTATGATGAGAAGGCCAAGGCTGTCTGGCAGTTAGGATGAAATGAGAGCCCAGGAGGCTTTCACGTTGAGAAAAGAAGCCATTCTCTTCTCTCTTTTCCTGCCTCATTTTGCCTCTTTTGGCCTCTCGCTCTGGGAGTCTTCTCCTCTCCCTCCATTGTTCTGTGAATTAATAGGTCTGCCTGGAAGATTGGCTATAAACCCCGAAGACTTCACTGGTAGGTTTACTCTTAGTCATCCCCACTCCCCAAGGCCTTCTCCAGATCTCTGTGGTTAAACAGAGCCAGGATTTACTTCTCATTCCTGCGAAAGCTGGCCTGGATTGGCTCCATCCATCTGGTGACTTAGGGACTGGGAGCACAAAATCATCCATTTATGCTTCTGCCATTTTCTGCTGGTGATGCGAGGTTGTGGGGACAAGAGGGAGACAGCGGAGCACTGTTCCCTCTCGCTATTGACCAGAAGTAATCAACTGGTTGGGAAATGTGGTGCCTGGTGAGGAGCACTTTCCACCCTTTCACTCATTTTTTCTCCTCTTCAGACCGACCCCGGTTTTTTAGGAGGCTGGAGATAAGAGGTGAGGGTTGGAAAACCACCTGGGGCGAACTTGGAGCTTTTCCATGGCCTTGGGGTTCCAAGAAGCTGGGGAAGTCATCCTCCTGAGTCAACTGTGGCCCAGGGACAGGAGAGGGAAAAGTATGCTTCAGGACAATGGGTGTCAGGAAGGAGAAGCCGGAGAAGCTTGAGTCAGCCATCCTGGCAAACTGTGACTCCCATCAGTGGGTACCGGGAGAGCCCAGTTTCAAAGATTACCTGGGAGAAATCTACCTGAAGATACAAAAATATCTCAGAAACCAATTTGTCCAAATACGTTATTGTATTATATGAGTAAGTATAACTATATAGTGAGGCACCTACTTATCAATTCAAATCCTATTGGAAGCCAGACAGCCAATCTCGGAGCTGACTTTAGATGGGTGCCGATAGCAGTCCATCTGCATGTCTAGGCTTTCGGGAAGTTGCCTGTCGTTCTCGGCAGCTGATTCTTTGTGTCTATCGGTTGATAATGAGGATTCTAGAATGACTTGTGGCCATCTTACCCCACTGGCTTCTCGAGCAGCCCTCAGAGTCAATAGTACCTCCTCCTTGTGAGGAAGGCACCTAAAACCATCTTGTTATGGTCAAGAGGATTGAAGCAGCCAAAGTAAGTTGAAAGAGATCTGACTTCTGATCTAGAGATAACAAAATTCTGGAGGTCATTTGCTGATGTCCCCAAGTAATATATTTTTTGGAAACACAACTTGAAATGTTTGAGTCATTCCCCCCCCCCCACCCCCGCCCCTTGGGCAAAAAAGTCACCCCCAGCTGGTGGGAGAAAGTTGACAGAGATTTTGATGCCTCTTCCAGTTCACTTGGTTTAAAGAGTCTGGAAGGACTCCCTGTGTTTGCGGCTGTCACAGAGGACCCTATTTTCTTTTCTTTTCTTTTCTTTTTTTTTTTTTTTTTTGCTTTTTGGGTCACACCCGGCGATGCACAGGGGTCACTCCTGGCTCATGCACTCAGGAATCACCGCTGGCAGTGCTCAGGGGACCATATGGGATGCTGGGATTTGAACCCGGGTTGGCCACGTGCAAGGCAAATGCCCTACCCGCTGTGCTATCACTCCAGCCCCGAGGACCCTATTTTCTGAAGAATAGCTCCCATGTTGTTTAGTGGGGGACTTGTTGTGCTAGCTAGTGCCCTAATTGTTGGAGAGCTTGGAGCACTCAGGGGCGGGTAAGAAGCTCTGGAGAGGATCTATTTTTCCTTGCTTTAAACATTTATCTTAAATTATTTATTTATTTATTTATTTTTAAATTGTATTAAAGCCCTATGTTTTAAAAATAGTTATTTATAGTTGGATTTTAGACCGACTATGTTCCACCCACCAATCCTACCACCAGTGACTTCTTCCTCTTTCAGATTTCCCAGGTTCTCTCCCATCCCGCCATCCTCATCCTCGGTCTTCTACCTGGACATGCACCTCCCCACCCCCAAATTTTCTTTAGTTAAAACACTTCGAGTTGCAAAGTTATTCATAGTTGAGTTTTTGACATACAGTGTTCCATCACCAATCCCGCCACCTGTGTCAACTTCACCCCACCAGTGTTCTCAGATTCCCTCTCCCATCCCCATCACCCCAGACTTGACAGGCACCTTTCTAAGTTTGGTTGTTGAAGTTCTCATCTCGTGTTTTCAGTGTCCTTGACTCTGTGGTTTGGATAATTATATACCACTCTTTTACACAGCCGATGTACTCGGATCCTTGTGACCCCTGCTTCCTGTTGCTTCCTGCTTCTCTTCTCTAACCCCACCCAAGACTTTCTCAACTGCTCTTCTCCCTAGACTCTAACCCAGGGTGATCTATGCATCCCTCTTTCAAACACTGCATTCCCTTGTTCAGTTATTCTATATAGCACATGTACATGAGATCATCCTGTGTTTGGTCCTTCTTCTGGTTTACTTTATTTAACACGATATCTTCCAGTTTCACCCATGCTGCAGCAAATTGCATGCTTTCATCTTTCCTTACAGCTGCATAGTATCCCATTGTGTATATACACCACATTTTTATGATCCACTTATCTATCTTTGAACATCTAGGTTGATCCCATATCTTACCTTCTGTATTAAGTGCTGCAATGAATAATGGTGTGCATATGTCTTTTCTTGAATCCATTTTTATGTGTGTGTCCTGGGGTAGATATCCAGAAGTGAAATTGCTACATCCTGTGGCAGATTAATTTTTAATTTACTGAGATATCTATAGAAAATTTTTTCATGCAGATTGGACCAGACAACATTCCCACCAGTAATAATAAGAGTTTCTCTTACACCACGTCCCTGCCAGCACAGATTGTTCCCAGTATTTTTGATATGTGCCATTTTCACTGGTGTAAGATTGTTATTGTGTATCATTATTGTGTTGATTTGGATTTCCCTAATAATAAATGATGATGAGCATTTTGTCATGTGCATGTTGGCCATCCATTGGTCTTCCTCAGGGAAGTCTCTATTGATTTGCTCTCTACATTTTTATGGAATTTTATTTATTTATTTATTTTTAATATAATCACAGTGAACTACACAATTACAAAGGTGTTCATGATTGGGTTTCAGTCATATAGAGTTCCAACACCTGTCCCTTCCCTGGTGTACATTTCCTATCACCAGTGTCCCAAGTTTCCTCCCCCTCTACATCCCACACTAAGACAGGCACTTCTCCTTCTTTTCCTTCTCCTCCTCCTTCTTCTCCTTCTCCTCCTCCTCCCTTTCTTCTTCTTGCTCTTCTTCCCCTTCCCCTCCCCTTCCCCTCCTCCTCCTTCTCCTCCTCCTCTTCCTTCTTCTTCTTCCTCTTCTTCTTTTTCTCCTTCTTCTCCTCCTCCTCCTCCTCACCTCCTCCTTCTCCTCCTCCTTCTCCACCTCCTCCTCCTCCTCCTCCTCCTCTTCCTCCTCCTCCTCCTCCTCCTCCTTCTCCTCCTCCTCCTCCTCCTCCTCCTCCTCCTCCTCCTCCTCCTCCTCCTTCTTCTTCTTCTTCTTCTTCTTCTTCTTCTTCTTCTTCTTCTTCTTCTTCTTCTTCTTCTTCTTCTTCTTCTTCTCCTCCTCCTCCTCCTCCCCTCCTCCTTCTCTTCCTCCTCCTCCTCCTCTTCCTCCTCCTCCTCCTCCTCCTCCTCCTTCTTCTTCTTCTCCTCCTCCTCCTCCTCCCCTCCTCCTTCTTTTCCTCCTTCTCCTCCATTTCCTCCTTCTCCTCCTCCTCCTCCTCCCTCCTCCTCCCTCCTCTTCCTCCTCCTCTTCCTCCTCCTCCTCCTCTTCCTTCTCCTCCTCCTCTTCCTCCTCCTTCTCCTCCTTCTCCTCCTCCTCCTCCTCCTCCTCCTCCTCCTCCTCCTCCTCCTCCTCCTCCTCCTCCTTCTTCTTCTTCTTCTTCTTCTTCTTCTTCTTCTTCTTCTTCTTCTTCTTCTTCTTCTTCTTCTTCTTCTTCTTCTTCTTCTTCTTCCTCTCTCTCACTTTCTCCAGTCTTTTCTGACTTTTTTATTGTTGATCTTTGTGAGTACTATATATATCCTGGATATCAACCCTTTATCTGATGTGTTCAATGCAAATATCTTCTTCCATTTAGTTTTAGTTTTAGCTAATCTTTCCTTTACCATGCAAAAACTTTAATTTCATGCAGTCCCATTTGTTTATTCTGTTATTCTTTGCCAGTGGCATTGTATCATTGAAGTTACCTTTGAGGTCCAGATCTTGGAGTGTTCTGCTTCTATTTTCCTCACTATATTTTACAGATTCTGGTCTGATTTAAAGACCAGATTCATTTTGAATTGACTTTTGTATAAAGTGTGAGATACTGATTCAGCTCTATTTTTTTTTACTTGTAATTATCCAGTTTACCCAGCACCACGTATTGAAGGGGCTGTCTTAAGTTCCATTTCATGCTCTTGGCTCATTTGTCAAAAATTATCTGACCATATATGTGGGGTTTCTTCTTGGAGATGGCAGCTTTGAGCCTGCCCTTCATCCACACCTAGCACATGGCAAAAGGAGAAATACTGTGTGCTTTAGAAATCAGATATGGGATATCTGATGCACAAATAATCCATTCTGACCCAGGATCACAGAGGTCATTCTGGTGCCTCCATTCCTCTCCTTCCTGCTGCTGTGTCTGGACTGGCCTGGAAGGGCCCCACCTGGCAGTGCCCTGGACCAGCACTTGTTTCACGGGAAGGCCTAGTGGGGTCAGGCAGAGCCTCCCTCAGGTCTCCTCCCAGGGAGCTGCACAGGAGCCTGTCAGGGCTGGATACAGGGGAAGGCCCAGGACAGTTGACTCCTTCTGAGTGAGCCTTTGGGGTGTTGGGTGCAGTGAGACTGAGTGGAGACCCTCTGTTTCCCACCGCCTGTGCGGGCCAGGGATAGCCCCGGGTCCTGTGTGCATGTATGTGTGTGTGTGTGTGTGTGTGTGTGTGTGTGTGCGCGCGCGCACGCGCACAATCGCCTCACTTGGGCTTCCTCAGTCTGCCTGGTACTTGGCCTTTTTTCTGTGGACACTTCCTGGGACCACCCACAATTCCCCTTCAGAGTGCGCAGTTTGTTTTTCTAGTTGGATTAGTCTAAGAGTAAACGCCATAGGCCTTCTGGCCCTCCCCAAAATCCCATTTCTGTATAAAGTGAAAATTGGGCTCTTAAATCTCAAAGAAAGCTGTTTATCTTACAAATTTATTCTTTTTTTATTGGGCCACACATCGCCAAGATAGAAAGATAAAAAGAAAACAGACCCAGGCCGTCGCAGACTGGCATGGAGTCGGCTCAGCTCATCCCAGCTTCTGCAGGGCCAGGCAGGGCAGCCTCTGTCTGTTTATCTACCACAGGCCCTGGGCAAGGACTTCCAGAGTTCAGGCGGGGAACTGGCCCCGCCCTGTCCTCTCTACTCTCTCAGACAGCCTTGTCCTGCTCTGCTCGATAGAGAGCACCCGGGAAGGCATGCAGAGCCAGAGAGGAGGGCCTGAGCATTTCACGTCTAAGTTAGCCCGTCCGCCTCTGTCCTGCCACCAACATCTTGGCCACTTAGCTCTGCTTGTAATTCAGACGGACGGCTCCTGGCCCTCTCCGTTAAGGAGGGTGTCTTAACTCGGTGGCAGGAACACTTGGGCAGAATTTTAATCAGGCTCATTGTTGTTAGATGATCATGAGGTCGTCTGAGCTGACCTCAAGAACCCACCGAGCTGTGCTGGGTGGCAAATGAGGCGTGTTTGGGCTTTGGGCGGGGGGTAGGGAGGTGGGGAGAGGGGTAGGTGGTGGGAGGGGTGGCGTTCCAGCTGTTGAAACCTCGGATGTGGTTTCTTTGGAACTGACATCTGCTCATTGTTCTGGGCTGTCAGCTGTCTGGTTGTAAAGACAGAAGTCGGGGGGGAATTCTGGTGGTCTTCACCTTCTTTACGTTGTGGAGCACCCCACTGTGGCTGCTTTGGGGGCTGGCGCTTTGTTGTGACATTGCAGTGTGTTCTGGTGCCCCTTGGCCCTGACCGACGGTCTTCCTTGGTCGCTTTCCACTGATATGTGGGTGACTCTTCCGCAGTCCCGGTGCTAGAGGAGATGAGGCTGATGGATGTGAGTGAAACCAGCCCTTCTCCGGCCTGTGTAAAATGATGAGAAGGAGTGCGGGCAGTTCGTTAGGCCCTCTGAACAGCTCTCCCAGGAAACTTAGAAATATTGTGAGAAAACAGATGAAAGGTGAGCCTTTAGGCCCAGAAGAGAGCTCAAAGGACAGCCACACATGCAGGGAGGGCGGGGAGCCGAATTTTATTTCTGGCTCCACACGTTGCCCCAGGTATGCCCCCTGCAAAAGTGAGCCTTACTTAAAGACTTTTTCTCGGGTATTGACAGTGCCCCGTGCAGACCAGACGCAGCGCTCAGAGTCAGAGTCGTATGCGTTTGGCTTTATCTTGTTTGTGGCATGTGAGTCGGTCCCCTTTGACAGGGAGCAGCGAACATCGGGGAAGCACATTACAGAATAAAAGCAGTTCGTGCTTTCAGAATAAAAGCAATCCGCGTTTCCCAGTGCTTAGAAGGGACAGATCTCGCCGGCGCTGCTCTCTGCAGGGCTCATGGGTCTGCTTTTGGTCCCAGAAGCCCTCTTGTTCTCACTGGGATCTGCTGAGCAGCCGAGAGGGTGGGTTGGAAGCGGCAGAGGGAGGGAGTCCCAACAGCCTCAGGAGCCTGGGTCTGTGTCAAGGAGGTCACTGCTCTGAGAGGCTCATTCCTAGTTCCTGCCCTGCTTCCCGATGTTGCCTCCCCGGCAGTATGATGTCAGGCCTTGGGTGTTGCCATGACACATCCTCCAACCACGAGATATTTTCCGTTTTATTTACTATTATGTCCCATCATTTCTGGGCAGAAGGAAGACATATGTAAATTTTATTCCATTTTCTAATGGTTTGGGTTACATGACAAATAACAGCAGGAAGGGAAATTTGTATTGATACTTTACAGAGGGAGTGTTCTCAAGTCGCTGCACAGAGATTTAAGTGCAGTGCTCTAAGTTTATGGGAGTTTTGCAGCTGAGTTTCTGCACATGACTTTGAATATGTCACTGTATGTTTATCATGGGCTAATTGCGGAACTGCATTTCCATACGTTTCCTTCTCTCTTTCATGAGAGCCAGCAATGGATATGAGACTCACAAGGAAGAAATGATCAGTTTGGGATA
This sequence comes from Sorex araneus, assembly GCF_027595985.1. Lineage (NCBI taxonomy): Eukaryota > Metazoa > Chordata > Mammalia > Eulipotyphla > Soricidae > Sorex > Sorex araneus. The sequence goes on from NC_073309.1 coordinate 35,870,500, forward strand.
ATTTCCTTTCCTGTCCCAAAATAGCTGTGTGTCGGCATGTCTTAGGGACTCAGCCGAGACACATATTTTTTTTTTCATTTGTTTCTTGATATAATGCAAATGGGATTTCGATCCTAGAGCAAACTTCCAGCTAGTCCATATTATAAATTAATCAGATTCAACAAACACCAACATTTTTAAAACTTTTGAAAAAAAATTATTTAATAGGAGCTAAGCAAAAGAAGAAATCAAACCAGCTGCTGACACAGCTGTTTCTTTTCTTGTTTAATTCAGTTCAATATAAAGGTACCATATGCTGCTTAAAATGATGATAGGAAAGATGAAATAATTTAAGAGAATAACAAGAAAATACATGAATTGTCAGCATTCTGTCAGATTGAAAGAATGAAACAGACAGGTGTAGTATTGACATGTTTAACTTTATGTGGTGTTAGCAGTTTTGGTGCGAACAACTCCTGACATGTGCTGAAGTGATGTGAGAACGTTTCTCCTCCGCTGCAGACATTGGTGAGGAGGCTGGGAGAGCTGCCGGCGTCCAGCAGCCCGCGCTGCTTCGCGACAGGAGCCTGGGCTCGGCCATGAAGGACTGCCCCTACTGTGGGAAAACCTTCCGGACGTCCCACCACCTAAAGGTTCACCTGAGGATACACACAGGTGAGCCACCGGGGGCGCAGTGCCCGGCGCGGGGAGGCCCGCAGGCCCGCCCTCAGGCCCGTCCTGTCCCCGACACTGGACACCGTCAGGTTCTCCAGGGGCCTGTCTTCACACACTGTGACACGTGTGCGCATGTGCACACACACACACACAGACACACACACACACACAGACACATGCATCCTCTTCATGACCACCCTCCCTAGTGGTCTAGCTCTCCTGGGGTCCTGGCTTTTGAGGCAGCTGCTCTCTCTCTCTCTGAGGTACTGGAAATCCAGTGAGTGCTTCCTCCTGGGGTGGAGAAGACACGTCGAGGGGGACTGGGAGTGTCTTGGGGGGGGTCCAGGGGGCCGGGAGTGTGGGGAACCCCGCTCTGGCTCTCATGTTGCACAGGGAACTCAGTGGCTCTCTCATGCGGGGAGGCGTGGCTTTGGGTCCTGGTGGGGTTGGTCCCCTGACCTTTCCTGGGCCTGGACAGGCAGCAGCCTCCCCTCACGTCCTGTGGAATGGGTCTTCGAATCCTTCCAGAGAAGAATTGATGTGCCCTCAGCCAAGCCCAGGGCGTGGCTACTGAGCCTTCCGGTCCATCCCGGCCACTTTGGGCAAGGGCTTCCCCTGGTCTCCCAGCCTCGCCTCTCCCTCACGCTGCTTTTCAGCATCTCTGCTCGTCGTTTGCACATTGCCAATACAAAGAAAAATCTATGTGAGATATGGACACCTCCATTTTCTTTGATTTTTTTCCTCCTGACACTTTATCTATCGGCGCATGAGCTGCTTCAGAGGATAGACAAATATGCCATCTATTTTCAAAAATAATTGTGGTCTATTTCCCAAGGAATCAATAAAGCTCGGGGTTATGCAGGATGTTGAGTGCGTAGGGGCCTGGTGTGTGGTTCGGGAGGAGGGGTTCCTCGCCGGGCACCCGCAACTATTCCCGGACCCCAGAGCAGCCCGGAGGACAGGTGGGCACGCGGTGGGGCTGGCTGCTACCGTCTCTGCCCGGAGTTGAACCTCTGGGGTTCTCAAGCACTTTCCCTGCAGGACAGAGTCACCATCCTCCCCTCCACGAAGGAGGCTGGGCCTGCGGCAGCCCCTTGGCACCCCCCCCCACCCCCACCCACGCTCTCACGATGTTCCTCCTCCAGCTGCTCACGCGGGCACCTCCCAGAGAAGCCCTGGACTCCACTGGGAACGCTGTGTTCTTTTCCTCACCAGAACACCCGCTTGCTCGTCTGTCTCCTCTGTGCCAGTCGCCTCTCCCCAGGGGAAGCAGACAGCGGTGATAGTGTCGGTGATGCACTGTGATTCCCATCCGCACACCGACACGTCACTGGAGGGCAAAACCCCTTTATTGGGAAGGTGGAGAATAAGGAAGAATAGGGTAGGGAGGCTGAGGCTTCTTCTCCTGTGCCACCGTCCCTGGGGAAACCTTTGCCCGCTTTGGTCACTCCCCCAGCCCCACTGGAAGCCTCGGCATGGTGGCCATAAGTGGCAAGTGCTGGGCAATAGCCCCTCTCCATGCCCCCGAGGAGCCTGCTGAATGAGAGGTCCCAGAATTCATGCCCGGGAGCCCTGGCACATCTCTGCCAGTCAGGTGCCCTGGCTCACTCCCTCACCTTCAGAGCTGGGCAACAAGTCCCATCACAGTCGAAACCTTTCCCGTGATCAGGGTGGTCAGAGGTCACTGCAGTGGACACTCTTCTCCCCAGGTAACATGTGATCCTGGAGGTATGCAAACAGGTCTCTGTGCTGCCTAAAGGAGGGTGGACAGTGGCCGCTGCAGACCAGGCACCCAGCTGGGTTCACCTATAGTGAACAACTCTGGGTCAGGAAAAGAGTGAATAACTCCCCAAAAGGAAGGAGCTCTGCCGACTCTCTGATACCCCCATCCATCCACTGCCCTTGGGGCAGAGGACCCATGTCACCGGATAGTCTGGGCAAATTCTGACCAAAGACAGTGAAAATTTTGCTGAGCTGGGTAGAAGCCAATGGATACAGCTCTGGAACACTTAAAAACTTGAGGGATTGTTTTCTGAATGTTTGCTTCACACACTTCTGAGGGTCGTGAACCAGAGAGTAGTAAGACAGGGCCATTCTAGAACCTTCCCAGCATAAAGAAGAAAATGACAGAAGCATTGGAAACATCACCCCCACCCATCCCAACAGCATTCTCGGTGTAAAAGGCAACACGGTAACCAGTGAAAGATCAATTTCCTCTTTATCCAAAGAACAAAGGAGTTGGAAAGTGTTCACACTTGTGCGTTTGCATGGAAAAGAAAGCATAACCTGTTAGACATCACCAAAGTAAACATCCATTATGACGATGTAAAAGTGTAGAGCACAGGAGCAATTAGAAATCAAAATCAAGTTACTTGCTAATGGATGAGTTCACGTAGGCCTGCAGGTGTGGGGACGTGCCACCCTGCTTTCCGCCTGCGTGGCCTGGATTTCCAAGTGACGTGACTGGGGGACAGTAGCCTGGGAGACAGAAGAGAGTTTTCCAGAACGGCATCTTTTCGAGCTTGTCCATAATGGACCTATAGGAGCACATGAGACACCCGGTGTACAGTAATCCAGTGTATAAAATCCATTGCATAATATATTTTAATTGGTCGGGATATGAGGCGGTACATTCTCTACATATTTCTGCCCTTTTCCATTTTTATGGGAAGTCATGATCGTATAACATCCGTGGATAAAAATCCACGGATAAAATCCACTTTCCCTTGTGACTCCACAGAATTAACTCAAGTTCATTCCTCCCTATTCCCCCTTTGGTCCTTGCTTGCTGGAGAAGCACCCAGTGGGTGCCCCAAACACCTGGGCTAGGAGACCATGCAGGCAACTAGGTTGCTGCCATCCCCTGAGCTCCAGTCAGACCCCCAAGAGACTGAAGGGAAGATCCAGAGGACATAGATGACCCCAGGGGCCCTTGAATCTGAGAGGTCACTCCCTTTAGCCAGGCAGACATTCACTGCTGCCCACCACTGGGAGGTTGAGATTATCTACCAGATATCTACATATCTGCCTTCTATCTACACACAGATTGATCCATCTGATCAATCAACTAATTGATCTGTCTACATAAAATATATACACGTATGGTCATCTGTGTATATCTATGTGTATAGCTATGTCTGTCCATATATATGCATCTATCTATCTATCTATCTATCTATCTATCTATCTATCTAGAGAGGGGGAGAGAGAGAGGCAGAGAGGAATGGGAGAGAGAGAAGGATATAAGCAATGACTCATTGGTTATGAAGACGGAGCGGTTCAGCGTTGACAGCAGGAGACCCAGGAGGGCAGGGGATCTAAGATCTATTCCGAGGGCCGTTGTGAGTACCGGAGTCAGTACCAGCTCAGGGCGGACAGGGTGTCCTAACTCTCCCTCCAGCTCCGTCGGGGCCTTGGGCAGTCACTCCACCATCTGGGGACAACAGGCTGCTGACTCAGTGTCACCCTCAGCCACCCTGCAGATGCCCCGGAGTATCCTGAAGCAAATGTCTGGGCTCCCTGGACTGCAGCTGACTGCACTACACCCCACCTGCAGCTTCCCAGGGCTGGGGTTGAAGTGGGGGGGTGTTCCTGGACCCACCCTGCCCTCTGCCCTCCTCCTGAGCCCTGCCTCAGGGGTCCCTTCGGGATCCGGGTACCTGCTGGTGTCCGGGAGGCAGGTGGGTCTGAGTGGTCCCTGCAGGCGGGGGGCTCCTGCTCCATGGGTGCCCCAGGCAGCCCCCCTGTGGCAGGTTTCCGGAGGAACTTGTGTCTCGGCAGCGACCCCTGTGAGGAATGTAATGAGCCCCCTCCCTCCTGAGAACTTGGAGGCACGGAGTGCCAGGACTAATTAAAAACAAATCCTGTCCATTTCCCTCTCTCTACACAGACCGGTGGTTTGTTCATCTGGCTGCACTGTGTGTGCGGGTCTAGCCCAAGCCGGAGCTGCTTGAGGGACTCCACCCCCGCACCCCCACACACCAGGGATGCCTGTGGTGGTCTCCTGGGGTCCCAGGGGCAGCGTGGGCAGAGGGCCACATGTGTCCTAAAGACAGCAACCCGGGATTCAGAGTGGGACAGGCTCCCAGAGGGCTGCATGCCCTGCAGGGGGCGGCCTGGGAATTAGCTTGCCTCGGTCTACACAGCATGCCGTCCACCTGCTGGCCTCAGCAGCGGAGTCCGGAGTCCGACAATGCAAGCACAGCTGGGCTGTGGAGCAGCTCCTGTGAGCCCTGGGGACAGGTGCCAGCCCGCCCAGAAACCCAGACTGGTCCTGCCCTGGGTTCTGGGCTGTAACTCAGAGCTGCCTCCCTCCCTTGGATTCCTGTTCTCCTACCCCCTTGGGTTGTATTGCAGTTTGGGGGTGAATTTCTGGCTTGGTTTAGGCAATTAATGCACCATTTCTTTGACAGTGTGTGTCCACACCCTAACCAGCGGGAGGAAAGGAAGTGACTTGTACCCACAAGGTGTGTTGATGCAACCTCCCGGCGATTTCCAAGGGAAGTACTGTGCGCCTGGCTCCTCCTTTCCCCCTGACTCAGACCAACCTGAGGCCAGACCTCCTCCATCCCTGTGTGCCTCAGTCTCCCCAACAGCGTAGGGAGTTTAGGGCGGTGGTGAAGCTGGGAATCAACCACTGTGTCCTGCCCTTTAGCATGAAAGGTGCCACGCAATCACTAGCTGGGACTCCCCAGGAGACACCTCCCTGTGCCATTTTGCAAGTGGCTTTTCCATTCCACAGCAAAGCCCCCCACCACCTTCCCAGCATCAACGGTACCTGGAGACCGCTGTGCGTGTCCCCTTCCTTCCACACGTCTCTAGTCTCCCTTCTCGGAGAGTGAGTCAGGAGCTTTCGGAAAGCACATCGAATGCATCTGCAAAACTGCATCGACCACAGGGGGCTTTCCCTTAGTTTTGTTCTTGTTTTTGCCTACACCTAGCTGTGCTCCGGGGAAATGCCCAACACCACCTGCTGGGTATGGTGTGTGTGGGAGGGGTGTTGCTCCTGGCATCCTGGGGAGGACCGTGTGGTGCCAGCGATAGAACCCAGGCCTCTGGCATGCAAAGCATGTGCACCTCTGAGCCATCATCCTGACCTCCCGTTGTCATTCTAAACAGACACTGTGTTGCCTCCTCAGTTGGAGACAGACACCTGAGTAGTGATGACGGGGGGCGGGGGTATAGATCCTCTTGCCTCTTGCCCAAAAGAAGGTGATTTCCGCCCCCCCCTTTTGTTTAGAATGAAAAATCCTGTCATTTCTCTATTTCTAAGATGAACTGAAACACCCCTTTGATTTTCTCTGCATTCCCCCCCATCCCGGTTCTTTCTGCCGTAATGACATCCCAAACTTTTGTTGAAAATAATTGATTGAATTTAAATTTCCTTAAAAGTTTAAGAGGTAATGTTACAGTATAAATTTCCTACCAAACACTAAGTAGGGAAATATCCATTAGTGAAATTAACTACAGTTTCTAGGTAGCTAACAATGTGCCGTATACAGTAGGGCATGGCTAATGAACACTGCAGTGGGCGATATTTCATTATACAAATTAATGCTCACATTTTAATGGGAAAGTCACATAATGAATCTCGGCTTCAGTGACAGCAATTAGAGACACAGATTGTCCCCTTCTGGACAAGGCACTGTTTAGCAATAAGCAGCTGTGTGAAAAGTCTTCAGGTTTACAACATATATATGCTTTGGGGGAATTAGTGCACAATTTATATTAATGTACTGAAGCTGCGCTGCAAAGGCACCACCATATTTATCTCTCCTGGTATTAACTAAGTAAAGACATGTAGAAAGACTATATAAATATCAAACAGAGGATTCCAATACAGGGGGGCAAATCAGTTACCTTAAAAGTGAAAACACTTTTGAAGATCCAGCGGGGGAAAAAGGAAAAGGAAAGGTCAAACGCATATTGGAAGCATGAAGCGTTTTCTGAAATGTGTGATAAAGAGGGCCGGAGCACTAGTACAGCGGGCAGGGCACTGGCCTTGGGCAATACCTGTGATCCCTACCCCGGGCCTGGTGATCCCTGAGTGCAGAGCCAGGAGTAAGCCATGAACACAGCGGGGTGTGGCTCCCACATAAGACAAAATGAAAAGGTTGATTAAGGGCTTTGGGAAGGGACTAGCACCCACCCACCTGTTGGTTTTGAAGAGGTGCTCTTGGGAGTTTGCGCTGAGTAACTCCAAAATCTCAGCACCGTGCATGAGGCTGCATTTGGCATCTCAAATGCCCCCACAGAGGCTCCAAATAAGAGAAGTCAGGAATATGCAAATAGTTACAATAATGGATTGAACCACTTAGTTATGTACTTCTGAAACTGTATGCCTCAACGCTTTGGAAAAGTTATCAGTGATATTTCGAACTTGAACATACGCCTTATGCTAATGAGTGGCTGGCAACATGGTTCCAAACATTTTATTAGCTGATTGGAAATAAACTGGCAAATTTTTATGTGTGCTTTTCTTTTTTTTTTATTCTTTGTTTTTTTTCTTTTTGGGTCACACCTGGTGATGCATAGGGGTTACTCTTGGCTCTGCACTCAGGAATCACTCCTGGCAGTGCTCAGGGGACCATATGGGATGCTGGGATTTGAACTCGGGTCGGCCACGTGCAAGGCAAACGCCCTACTCGCTGTGCTATCGCTCTAGCCCCCTATGTGTGCTTTTTTAAACAAAAGTCTCTTTTCTAGAAATATTTGTCCCAGGTCTTATTATTTTAAAATACTGTGAGTGGTTTTCTCACCAAGGCCACTTGTGTCTGACACTCTCATTTCGGTTAGGGAAGGACTCAGTCCTGTCATCCTTTCCCACTGAGACTCTGTCTACAGTGGGTGCTGGGGTCTTACTCTCTGAGATGCTTCTGCTTTTTTGGGTCACACCTGGTGTTGTACAGGAATTACTCCTGGCTCTGCCTTCAGGAATTACTCCTGATGGTGCTCAGGGGACCATATGGGATGCTGGGAATTGAACCTGGGTCAGCTGCATGCAAGGCAAACACCCTCCCCGCTGTGCTATCACTCTAGCCCTCCCTGAGATGCTTCTGAAGTCAGTGCTAGAGCCAGGTGCCAGGGAGAGAATGTGGAAGTCTAGGTGTGTGGGGCTTTTCTTAAGAAAGTCATCCTGCCCACAGCTGGTCGGTACTGACTGAGGCAAGGTGTTTGCCTCTACCCTGCTCTTCCCCACAGGAAATCTTCCTGTGATCTTCCTGAGGCCTCTGAATGGGAGGCTCCCACATGGGCAGACACAAAGCCAGTGAACCTCAAACGTCATGGAGGTGCCCAAGGATTCGGGCTTCTGGGAAGCACGGAGCACTTGGGGTGAAAGTGCCCAGTAGATTTGTCCCAGTTTATGATCTCAGTGGCCAGTCACTGAGCTGGTGCTGCTGCCTGGCTGTCAGGGCTGCCTGGTCACAAGGCACACAACCAAATCTTCAGCCGAGTCAGGCAGGGGAGAGGGCTGGGCTCCACTTGAGTTTTCTTTGGTAGGAGTTGTGGCTTGGAAGGGGTCAGGCCAGCACGTTTGGGCTCAGAACCATCGCCAGCTTCCGTGAGGCACACTCAGTCGAGTGAACGTGGCATTTGTCTGCTGGCCAGACTCACCCTCCCCTTAGAGTCCGCTGAATGTGGTGACAGGTTTGCCCCATGCCCTTGGCCAATGGTGTGAGAAGTTTGCACTCCTGAGCACTCTGAAATGTGTCCTTGGTGGGGGAATGCTTGGGAAACAATTGTTTCCCGTGGGAAAGGAGGCCTAAGGGACTTCTCCAGGGAGTTCAGTCACCTCAGATGACAATCACCCCAACATCCCTGGGTTGGCTTGACTGGCTAAAAATGTACTGGGGTAGAGGAGCTGTAGTTCCAGGCCGTTTCCCTTACCCCTCAGGAGAGGAAACACAGGAAAGGCTTCAAGGCATAGGGCAACTGTGGTTATTCCGAATATTTGGGGCATGGGCCAGAGAGCTAGCACAGTGGGTAGGGCGCTTGCCTTGCACATGAAGGACCCGGATTGGATCCCTGACACCCTCTAGCGTCCCCTCGAGCCTATCAGGAGTAGTTCCTGAGTACAGAGGCACAAGTAACCCCTGGACACCAGAACCAAAATAAAACAAAAAAAAAAAACCCAAATATTTAGGGAATTATAATTATAAATTAAACCTTTTTCCCCCTTTTTGTTTTGTAAACACAAATCTAAAGTTTTGAGGTTTATCCATTAAACTTACCCTGGAGCATTTACTCAGAAATTTAGGTGACAGGAAGAAAATATTTAAGCCAGGCCTTTCAAGAAGAAGGCAGGGGGGGATGGAAGGAAGCACAGAAGGGATGAGTGGTGGAGGGTCTCTAGTCTCCATGTGCAGAGTGGAGAAAAGGCCAGAGCCGATGTCATGTGAAGCCCAAATGGCCTTTGAAAATGCACTGGGCAGTCCTGTTCACCAGGGCCTGAATCCTTGGGGACAAAAATACTAATAACAACCCTTTTTGCTTCTTGGATTTGGCCTTTCCCCTACCTGAGCAGAGGAGGTCAGAGCCTATTTTGGACTGCAAAAGAACAATGGAATAAGTGAAGGGATTATCTCCAGCAAGAGATATGTGGTGTGTGTGTGTGTGTGTGTGTGTGTGTGTGTACAAGTGAGGGTTATGTGTGTCTTGTGAGTGTGGTATGAAGGGTGTGCATGTGTAAGGTGATATGTGGTGTGTGTGTTTGTGCTTGTGTGTATGTGTGTAGTATGAGGGGTGTGCATGTGTGAGGGTGATATGTATGTATGTTGTGTGTATACAGTATGAGGGGTGTGCATGTGTAGGGTGATATGTATGTTTTGTGTATACAGGATGAGGGGTGTGCATGTGTAGGGTGATATGAATGTTTTGTGTATACAGGATGAGGGGTGTGCATGTGTGAGGGCAGTATGTGTGTTGTGTAGTATGAGGGGTGTGCACCTGTGAGGATGATGATTGTGTTGTGTGGTGTGGAGGGTGACGAGTGAGGTATGTGTGGTGTGAGGATAATGAGCAAAGTGTGTGAGTGTGTGTGATATGAGAGGGAAGTATGTAGATGCTGTGTGCATAGTATGTATGATAAATAGATGTCCAAGTGTGGTGTGTATATGGTGTGAGTGCCTCTGACTTGAATGTCTCTTCTGAAGAAAGGGCGTTGTCTCTCTGGGTTCTGCAATTCCCAGGTAGGGGGTGTTGTTCATTTACCCATTGGTTCAGTGAGAAACAGTGTGAGCGAGATTCTGAGTATGCATCGTGAACTATATGGACACATGTCTGGCTCATTTTGGAGACTTGGGTATGTTCTTGACACCTGCTTTAGAGTGGAGATGAAACCTTAGAATACATGTGCTCCATCTTCCCACATTCTGGGCTGAGAAAGCAGAGGCCTCGAGAGGGAATCCTGTGTCAGGTGAACATTGTGCCTGGGGCCTCTGGTCCTGGTTGACTCTCAAATACCCCCTAGGTCCAGTGGTCCAGGTGGCTTGTGCTGTAAGCTTCCTTGGCGTCTCCCCAAAGAGTAACTTCCACAGAGCCTCTACACAATTGTTCTCCATATTGCATTGGTTCTCTCCATCATTGGTTCGCTCATCTCTGTGGGTTTCAAAGCCCAGTCTGTCCCAGGGTGCAATTAACCTAGAATTAGTGGGGTTGGAGTAGGTATCCAAATTTTTTAAGGCTCCCTAGGCAGCTATACTTAATTTTTTCAAAGTATAATCTCCAACTCCCCCTTCCCACTTTGTGGGGAGTGGGCACTGTGTTCTTGAGTCAAAGTGTGATGTTAACATTTTCTGCCACAGAATCACCAAGGGTGCACGTGTGTTATGTAACACATCCACCTGAGCCTGATTCCTGATTCCGGGGCAGAACCTTTGTGCACTGATGCCATAAACTCGGCAGAGCTTAATGCCCAGCGTGGCTGGGGAAAGCAGTTTCAGTGTGCATTGCAAGTGTGCGTCCCTTGGAAAGAAACCTCCTCTGTGCATCGCTGCAGATCTCACCAAGAAAGGCAGCTCCCCTACCCCCACTCCTCAGCCTGCAGGCAGGAGTCCACATTCTCCTTCTGTGGCTCCTGCTAATGAATGCCCATGCATTCTGCAAGCCCTTTGCCAAATGCGCTTAATCATTTCCAGGTGCGTTTCTGAAATACAACTTGAGTCTCGCCCAGTACCTGCAAGACCACACCTCCACCAACCCTCACCCTCGGGGCTCTCCCCCAGAATCATGATGCTCACCCCTGGGCTGGATCCTGGGTGCCCGGTGGTGGCTTTCCTGCTACCAGCATCCCCGCTGCCCCTCGGGGCTTCAGGGCCTGCTGCTGCTTCTGCTATGCTGGCACCGGGCCTGGAGGCCACCCCTAGAGTGCCTTATCCGTAATACCACATGGGTTTCCGGGGCCACTGGTACTGCTGAGATGGACAGACAGCAGTGGCGGATGGGAGGCTTGAACGACATGAATATCAGCTCCAAGAAACAGAGATTGGTGCCAGCCGGCATCACTGATTCTCTCTCCCTCCCCACCCCCTGCCCCCAGAGGAGTCTTCTCTCGAACCAGGGACCATGCCACCCTCACATTTAGAACAGTAGATTTCCAGCATGCACTCTGTCCAAACCGGAAGGAGATTCCCTCTCAGCTGCCTTGAGGTCTGAGCAAGGAGCACTTGGCACCATTTTGAAGAGGCAGGCGCAGTTTCTCCAAGTACACGGTCTGGGCTGGTGGGTCTCTTGTGCTCAGAGTCCAGGCCTCTGGCCCTGGCTCTGTCTCTTCTGCCCAAAGCCCAGTGCCTGAGGGCTGGGACTCAATGAGACCAGACATGCTAATATGCCATTGAACGTATCACTCCCTAGGGAATGTGCTCTTGCTTTTTAGATCGGTCTGTTTTACACTGTAGAAGAGAGGAAGGGGTGGGGGGGATTCTTGAGTTTCCTCTGAGAAAGAATTGTGTATGTTGACCAGGTACAATTGGGAATGGGCTAACAGCAGCTGTGATGGTCCCATTGCTTCTGGAGAGCTGGTCCATTCCAAAGTCTAGGAGAGACTCCGGGTTACTAGAAAAGCCTTGGAATATATTTGAATCCATGTGTTTGTTCTCCTTGCTTCCTCTCTCTCACCATGTGAGCAGGTCCCTGTTCTGCTCTGTGTTACACTCTCTTTTCTGTGGTGGAAAGAACAATAGAAGTTGGGTGTTGAATTTAAATAAATATTTAATTCATGAAAATGATCTTATATGTTTTAAAACACTCTTTAAAGCTATTTTTATTCTCTAGAAAGCTCTTATTATAGGTAAATTACACATTTTACTACCGGAGCATTAGGTTTGCCATTAGTACAAATTTAAGGCACTACAAAGACCAGTAGATAATGTTAATTTCAAATACAGAAACTAAATATATTTTGTGCCTTTTTATTACTCATTTTCTTTTAAGTTTTATTGACTGCTTTTTATCTTAACTATATGTCTTTACATGCTGCAATCATAATGCACTGTAATGGTATTAATATTTTATAGAATCGGTATTTATAGTTCTTTATTTAGAAACAATGCAGTAGGTCTGCAGATATCTGAGCCGTCTGGAATGGTGCCCTCCAAATAATGATAAATTACTTGTGCAGTATGCCATTTGCTAATTATATCCATGATTTACTGCAGAGCAAGACTTAAATCATTCATTTCAGTCTTGCGTAACAGTGCCATAAAATTTTTAGGTTTAAAAATGGTTTCCATGTGTATAATTTAAACAAATTTTAGAGCTATTGTATACACAAAATATTGCAACCACCCATTTGTTACATACTTTGTCTTTTTAAACTTCTACTTTTAATGATCACTGTGGTTGAAATTATTATGCTTAATTTTCATAATCATAGCTTTTAAATCTACAGCCGTTTTCACATGTTAGATAAAGAAAAAGATAGCTAATTGTGTGTAGATAGTATGTCATTCCTGAATAGTCCCAAATGGTACAAAATCATTAAAAAAGCGTAAGAGTACGAATTATTCTTCTATTAAAAAACAGTTGTTCTCTAACTAATTATTAGTTTGAGCTGCTTTGTTTCCAAGAACAAATGTTGATCCTTCTAGCCTTGTTCAGCCCCCAAATGAGAAAACTTTATTTTTTTTTCTCCCACTGCCTGAATCCCGCAGGTGAGAAACCCTACAAATGTCCCCACTGTGACTACGCGGGCACCCAGTCAGCCTCCCTCAAGTACCACCTCGAGCGGCACCACCGAGAGCGGCAGAATGGAGCAGGGCCGCTGTCTGGGCAGCCCCCCGCCGCAGACCACCGGGACGAGATGGCCAGCAAAGCTGCTTTGTTTATCAGGCCCGACATCCTGAGGGGGGCCTTCAAGGGTCTCCCTGGGATCGACTTCAGAGGGGGCCCTGCGTCCCAGCAGTGGACATCGGGGCTGTCGTCGGGAGATCACACCGGCCAAGCCTCTGGCCTGTCTTCTGAGACCCCCACCGATGCTCTCAAGGGCACCGACCTTCCTTCCAAAAGCAGCCACTTCTCGGAAATCGGACGCGCCTACCAGAGCATCGTGAGCAACGGCGTGAATTTTCAGGGGTCCTTGCAAGCTTTCATGGACAGCTTTGTCCTCAGCTCCCTGAAGAAGGAGAAGGACATGAAGGACAAGGCCCTGGCCGATCCTCCTTCCACCAAAGTGCACGGGACAGACGGTGGGGAGGAGAAAGCAGGTGCTAAGCCGGCCCCCAGGAAGTCGGAGAAGTCTCAGTATGAGCCCCTGGACCTGTCGGTGCGGCCAGATGCTGCCTCTCTGCCAGGCTCATCCGTGACGGTGCAGGACAGCATCGCGTGGCACGGCTGCTTGTTTTGTGCTTTCACCACGTCCTCCATGGAGCTGATGGCCCTGCACCTGCAGGCCAATCACCTGGGCAAGGCAAAACGCAAAGAAAACGCCGTCGGGGTGGCTGTCAATTGCAAAGACCAGGCCCGCGAGGCCAGCAAACTGGCTCTGCTGTCGTCTGCACAATCGAACAAAGAGATGGGGCTCTCCAACATGATGGGTCCTCTGGACGCCGCGCCCGAGAAGATGGCCCAAGGGCAGGTCAAAGAGACGCTGGGGGAGCAGAGGAGTGGCCCGTGGCCCGGCCACGTGGACCCCGCCTTTTGTAACTTCCCATCAGATTTCTACAAGCAGTTTGGAGTTTACCCAGGCATGGTGGGCTCGGGGGCCTCCACCTCCTGCCCCAACAAGGAGCCGGATGGGAAGGCCCACTCGGAAGATGACGCCCCAATTCTGATCCCCGAAACCACAAACAAGAACACTACTGACGACCTCTCCGACATCGCCTCCTCCGAGGACATGGACTCTTCCTCCAAGGGAGAAAACAACGACGAAGAGGATATTGAGACGGAGCCGGAGATGGTGAGCAAGCCGCCGTCTTCCCTCAGCAAGGACAACAGCAGTGATGGAGGGGACGGTCTGCTGCCCACGGCCACCCCTCAGCCCGTCCAGGGACTGGTCTCACCTTTACCCCAAGCATCGGAGAAGCAGTGGCATGGGCCGGGCCTTCTTGTGTCACAGGACCCCTCGGCGGGGCTACCCAAGCCAGAGCGGGGGCCCCAGGGCCTGGAGAAGCCAATGAACATGCTGTCGGTCCTCAGGGCCTATAGCGCTGATGGCTTAGCAGCCTTTAACGGACTTGCAAGTAGCGCAGCCAATTCTGGATGTATCAAGAGGCCAGACTTGTGTGGTAAGTTTTAGAATCCTCTTCCTTTAGTTCATTTCCCAAAACATCAGTGCTGAATTGTGCATTTTACAAAATGGGGTAGACTTATCCATCATCAAATTTCCAAACTAAACATGACAAAAAAAAAAAAAACAACCCAACAATGCTGTATATGCATTGTAGACAATCATGAAAGTCAATATCATCAAGACGTTTTAGAACTCATACTTTTGTGTTCCGATTTGCATCAGAGCGATCTGAAATGCCTGTCTGGAAGGCATGCAAAAGGGGGTGCTGTCTTGCAGTGTGAACTGCTCCTGTTTCTAATCCATAATTTGGAGGGGGGTGGGGAAAGTTTAAAAACCCAAACCAAAACAAATACTAAAAGAGAAATGGTAACTTGCAAACTTTTCAGTATTTCCAACTTATGCATCAAATGCCTACAGACAATGCCTCATTGCTTTGCTCAGCCAAATCTACTTTCTTAAGCTTTTCTTTATCTCGACTTAGAGGATACTAAAATCATATCACACTAACCACAGTGTAGAAATAAAGCAGCCTTCTCTCCAAGTAGGGAGATGGTTTGTGGGTGTTTGTGATTCACCGTTAGACATACCAAATGGCAGTTACTGTGACTTTGGCCTTCTACTGTTGCCTTCTGTCCGTCTGTCTCTTAACCTGTCTGTCTATTGTTCTAACAAGAAATGTACATTGTGAAGTCCCTGATTAGCAGTGTTGTGACCCTGTGCGTCTTGGATTTATGCCTGCCTGATCTTGTTAGCAAATTAGCACTTCTTTGCCTCCTTAAAGAATATGGTTGCCCCCAAAGAATTCCAGGTCATAAAAAGTAATGATAAATTTTCAGCCTAGAATTGAATCAGATGGGGTGGGCAGGAAGGATCAAGTCATTCCCTTGGTACCCAGATATTCTTGGGGAGCCTGTCTCTGAAGAGAAGCCTGCTGGGGTAGGCATGTTATTCCCTGCCTGGACAGATGCACATGCCGCTCTTTTACCTGAGACTACATCTCCTCTGTCACCTGTTGAAAGTGAAAAGGGCAAAGGAGGATGAGAGAGAATTTTGCAGCCTCAGAACCCTGCCTTGCCTTTCAGCACAGAGCAGGATTCAGGAAGCTGGACTTGTTTCATAATTTAAATTGATATATTTCTTTTTCCCTCTCCTTTCCTAATTCACTAAGAACTGGATCAAGCAGTCAGAAATATTTTTTGAATTGTCAAAAATCACTAAATGGATTTCTGACAGCTCAAAAAAATATTGACAGTTCCTATGCTGAATGATTCACAAGGCCCCATTAACCAGAACCCCCACATCTATTTTTAGCTCTCCACAATTCATTACTTTTTGAAGCTGTTAAAAACAATATTTAAATGAAGGAGAAGAGGGGTTTTATGTCAGTCCAATTTTTTGCCTTTTCTTCTGGGGGAGAGATGTTTAAGTCTTTTTCTTTTATTGCTGCTTTAAGTTTGTGATGGGGTGGGTTCTTTCTTACTGTTGTTTGTTTGGGTTTTTAATTTTTTTTAAAAGTCTATTTTTAGTTCTTTCAACTACCTACATAGGACTAGAGTTCCTGCCAGGAATCCATGCATCAGAAAAGATCAAAACCTGGCATGTTCATCCACTCATTATTATTGAAATAAGCTCATATTACCCCTATTAATTTTCCCATCTTCCTCTCAATGCGAAGGGAAAGCTTCCTAACTTGGAGGAAGCTTGCCCAGTGGTTTCCTTTCCTGCAGGGTGGCAGGGAGAGAGCAGCAGGAAGTCTGTTCTGTCCCATGAACCCTTTCCCTCCCAGCTCTCTGCTCTGAGGCACTTCTCACCTTCTCCCCTCAGAGCTCTCCCTGACATCTCCAGGGTAGATGTCAGTCAGCCAGTCCTGCCTTGGGGTGTACGTGGTTGCCCCTTGCCACCTGGGCAATGAGGCCACAGAGCTGCCTGGGCCACAAGGTGAATCCTTGTGGTTTCCCCAATCGGGGCGGAGGTCCAGGTCCCACTCAGAACCACCTTGAAATCACCGTAAGACGCGGAGACAATTTCCAGCCCTAAGGTGCTATTTTCAGAGAACACAAGACACACATTTCACGAGATCTCACTTCTGCCTTCTTTCACTTTAGGTTGGAAGCGGAGAAGGAAGGGTTTGCTTAGGTTTGGAAGGAGGCAACTGCCCTCCTGCTTCTGAGGTGCTTCCCTCTCAGCCACTCCCGGCCAGTTCTTACACCTCCACATCTAACCCAACAGAGTTGAAATCCTCTTTTAGTGATCTCACTGGTTGCTGTGTCCTGGTACTCAAGATACTCTTTCTAAAAATTGATATCAGGGAGGAAAACGTAAATCCTTCGGGTTACACAACGGACATTTTTCTCACATATACCTCCTAGCTCTGCAGGAAACACAGATGATGGCTGAACATTTTGAACATTTTGAGCTCCCGTTGGCTTCACAGAACTCAAATATTCTTCATGTCTAACCCATCTTGCCTGCCCCCCAAATAGGTATTTCCAAGCTGGTCTACCAGCTTGATATTTAGTTTCTTCAAGAAGTGAGACTCTGCCAACCCAAAGAATGATTCCAATATTTATCATCTCAGCAGAGTCTGGGGTCTGATTTTGTCTGGTTCATAAAACCAAATCCCTACTTCAGTGCTCCTAGAAACAGGCTTATCGGAGGAGCTAATGTCCATCTGCTTCTATTCTCATGGAGGTAAAAGTGTTTGAAGAAGCATCTGTAAAAACCTGTTCAAATTCTGTGGCTCCCCACAAGCTCAGCAGTTCTTGACATATGAGTTGGAGATGGTAGCTCTGCCCCCGGGTCTGTGAGTGACCCGGCTGCAGCACACACTGATTTTAGCTGCTTCTAGCTGCTTCCTGACACTGCCTGCCGCTTTCTTGCCTCTGAAAACTCAGGTCATAGGTTTCCTGGGTCCTAGTGCCCCTGTGCCCCTTCACAGTCAGTATAGTTCTAACCCCAGGGGGCAGAGGGTAGGAGAGGTGGAGGAGGGTGGTGGGTGCCCAGGTGGAGAGCTTGAGTTTCACAAGGTCTCCCCTAGGAAGCCAGCTGGGAACACATTTCAGATGGTCCTGAGGAGGATCTAGCTCTCTCGTGGCTGAAGTTGGAGGACAGACTTCGGATCCAGTTGCTTTGGACTGGATCCAATTGCATCCCGGGCTGGAAGTCATTATGAGACCATCATTATGAGACCACCCCCACCCAGAATGTCCATTTCTTGAGGTGACTTCCAGAGCCCAGACCTGGCTCAGACCACTCCATTTTCTTGCAGAGCCTGGCACCCCCTGCCACTGGGAGCTGGATGTGCTCGGAGTTTGGGGACACAGCCCGTAATGACTATTTCATGAGAAGGCAAGGGAGCATGAGGCAGTGTTTGTGAGGGAGAGAAGCTTGGGAAAACCGTAGGATCAATCTTACTTCAAGACCTGAGACCAGAAAAGTCTGGGTTTCAGTGTGACCATGTGGACCCAAAGCTGGTGCACCCCAAAGTCGGTGGATTTCGAGAGCAACCACACCACCCTCATTCCCACAGAGGCATCAGGCAGCGCTGCTCTTACAAGCACCTTGCAGGGGGAACTTGGGTGAGCCCAGGAATAGGATGGGTGGGGTAAGAATGAGAGTAGAGAAAGGGAAGGGCAGTGAGAGGAACATGCCCCCTTCCCCTGCTAAGAGTTCCCCCATTGGAGCTAGCCAATCATGGAGAACCTTTCAGCACATCCATCATCATCACCACAGCACTCCCAGAATCCACTGGCCTTGGAGGAGGCAAGTGAGAAGCAGAGTCTTTCACAGCAAAAGCCCCAGCAGTCCCCACGTGTCACCCCTAGCTGACTGGCAAACTGCCTTTCCTGACCCACTCGATGCCGGAGACTGGGGGTCCTGGGCTTCCATTGCAGTGAGAGAATTAGGGATCTCTTCTTTAAAAAAAAAGTGTTCATTGAAGCACTTTACCTCACATTTTCTAGGATGCATGGTGAAATGAGGCAAACTCTCTTCTGTTCTCGCCAACCTGGCTGGTTTCTCAGTATAGGAGGTCTGAAAATGTTTCACCAAGAGCACTGTCCCAGGCCATGGCTGCCAAGGATTTTCTCCAAGGGCTGATCATGAACATGCTTGACTTGGAGATCATTCTACCTGTCCTGACACTTATGCAGCCAGGTCTCCCTGAAGTGGCAAATGGGTATAGCCTTGTTCCCGTAGAACAGTGGTGAGCTGAGAGCCTGGGCACCATTTCTGCACGGCCATACCACTGCTTATCAGAGTAAGGGGGCAGCCCTCTCTCAGGACCTGACCTGAGTTTCCTCATTGATGGGCAGTGTGAGGGCCAAGAGGCAGTGGGTAAATGTTTCTCAGCTGAGTGTCTGTGATTCCCAAAGCAAAATCATGTGACAGTGCTGCCAGGAGACCCAGCGATGCCCAGATGTCTTTGGGAGGCCGGGGCTTCATTAGCACCCTGCAAGCACAGAACTTCCCTTGTGTCAAAGTTAGAGACCTGTGTTTCCTCCTGTCATGATGGTTGTTGTCCCATGGCCTTGGTCGGTGAGAACTTGAGTTTTGATGGTGATTTGGGCTTGTTGTGAGGACTTCCCATGAGGACAGTCAGCCCATTGAGTTCCTACCCAGTTCCATTCCTGGCTGAAGGAAAGGGCTTTGAAGTAGGAAATAAGTCCTGCCTCCTCGGTCTTTGACCATTGCTGTGGTCTGTGGCCAGAGAGCTCCAGAGAGCCAGATGGGGGCACAGGACTTAAGCGATGCTTAGAACCTGCCTAGGCTGCCTGGGGGTAGGACCTATGGTGGGGTAGGAGATGATTGACATTGGGAAGGCTTCTGGGTTAGCTCATTTGTCTAAACTAGATACAACTTATGACCAGGGAGGTTTAATCAGGAACCACAAAATCCAAATTTGCTCAAATGCATGGGATCCTGGGTTCAGCCAGCCTCGGCGAGGGTGGGCAATGAGACAGGGAGACTCAGGGGAGCAGGGCCTTGTCGCTGGAGCTGCCAGGCTAGGCTTGATTCAAGCCAAGTGAGTAAGCACCCCTCTTTTCCTCTTCTCTATGAATTGATCCCTATGAACATGAGCTTGCAGAGACGACTTGAAAGCACAACTTTGCTCTTGCTTCCTTTGCCTGTTTCGTCCTTCACAGATTAGCTTTTGCTCCTGTCACTGCTGCTCCCTGTGAGAGAACCCCATGACGGGAGGACCATTTGGCTTGTTCTGAATCCCAGGACAAACGTTTAAGTAAAAATGACACTAAACTTAAGTAATAATTGTATGACATAAATCACGACCCCCCTGTGCTGCTCTTGCCCTCCTGGCAAGCTCACAGCCAGCCACAGAGCCTTTCCCTTGGACTCTGGTTGGACAGAGCATTGGTGCTACCCCTCCGTCCAGCAAAATTTTGGCACCCCGGCAGGCTCTTCCTGTCCTCATTCAAAGTCAGGTGTGATCTGTGTTGTCAAAGAGGCGGTGTCTTTGGACAGGAGCCCCTTCTCAACTCCGTTGGCATTCTTCTCTTTCCCTCCCCCCCCTTTAAATGAAACGGGAATGCCACTGACGTGATGTCGTTTGCAGGATGACAGAACTGTTGTGTGAATACCATTGTATTTGCCAAATGGTCCACTCGTCATTTCAGAACAAACAAATGGATGGTGTCTGTAAGTCGGCAAACACTGGTGACATTTAGCCTTGTTTATGTTCCTTTCCTTTTGCTGCATATTTTTGGCACCAAAAGCTACTGTCTGAATCAACAGTGCCTCCGAAGCTGGAGAAAAGTCTG
Organism: Sorex araneus; assembly: GCF_027595985.1. Lineage (NCBI taxonomy): Eukaryota > Metazoa > Chordata > Mammalia > Eulipotyphla > Soricidae > Sorex > Sorex araneus. Next base: position 35,890,657 of record NC_073309.1, read on the forward strand.
GTGGTAGCTTTCATTTTGGTTGCCATATTCATATTCTCTCTGGATTGCATGCTGCCTTCTGCCCAGAACTAAGCCTCGGGCGCAGAAGGGAGAGCAAGCAAGCATGTTGGTGACTTATACACATACACAGACACACACACACACACACACACACACACACACACACTTTCCCTCAGTAGTGACATAGGATTGGGAGGGAGCATAAAAAGATGGAGAATGGATAGTGATGTCAGAGCACACATCGACATCCGTGGGTAAATGCGGATGCTTCAAGGCCCACTTATGCTAGAAGAAACAGAGAAGGTGCAGCCCCCATGGCCAACATGAACCTTGTGCAGGGGCCCTGTGCTCTAGTTTCAGGGGCCCTGTGCTATAGTTTCAGCATCTCCCTTCTCGGGCTGCTGAGCTCAAGTGATGGTTAGAAACGACAGCTGTCTAGAGACAGGCCACATCTTAGCTGTGGAAGGAATCAGGTTCTTTCTTAGTTTTCAGATGTTGTCTGAAAAGCCCAGGTTTCAAATAAGTAGTAATTATCTCCTATTACTTAGCGCTGATCCACTGCACCTCTACGTCTAATTGCCAACCTGCTCTAATCATGGAGCCTATTCTTGCTTTAGCCAGAGACAGAGGGACCAAATTTTATAAATATTGCTTTATTGTCACGGTTTCATTAAATAATTAGGGAATGCGGCCCTGCCCTTGCTTTCAAATGCCTCTAGCCTACATGATTTTCTGGATTGTTTAATGAATCTGCACGTTTTCTTGCAGGTAAGTGACACCCTCTGTTCTAGTCGGTCTAGCTGGACTTGCCCTTGTCTGTTCGTGCTCCTCGGTGGCTATCTGCAGCTTGTTACTCGTGTAAAGTCAAGAGAAGAATGTATACACATATGTGTGTTGAATAAATAATTACTATTGGCATAGGTATGTGTATACACACGGCACACCAACCTACAGTATATATAGCAAAGAATCAGGGAGGCTAAAAATATTGTCCCATATGTTCCACCATTAGTCATGGATTGCAAGGGCTTAGTAACTTGAATGGGAGAGAAAATTCCCTCAAAGTCATGAATCCTGAGTGACAGATGCTGGTGGATTGGAGGTCCCTGCGCGGTGAGACGCTGACGGGGCCTGCTACACCAGCTCACCACAGCTTCTAGAGGTGGGCCCTACGCTGGTCTCCTTGGCATTACTGCTTGTGTCTGATTGTCCTGTATTTTGTAACACTTTAGAAGAACACAGAGAAGTGCAGTAATTCTTTCTCCATAGTATTTAAGCAGTAATATTGCTAGTTGAATATTGTGTCAGGTTGTCATATTAACCAGGAACAGATGACAGTAAGATCCCAGTGAACAGCACCTTGACACCCACAACTTTGAAATGGTGATTGAAGCAAATGTGTAAACTTGTACTGGGTTTCCTGTGCTTTGGAATAGAGTATTGTTGAAGTAATTAGACGATATATTAAGGTGTTCCTGGTAATGAAGGCATGTAAGTTATAATAATTGTAGCTTTCTGAATACGTGTCAAACTATATCTTTAAGTGTGCTGTATGCTGAGTTACAAGTTAGGTCATTTATGAATGGAATGTAAAACAATACTAAAAATGCTTCAATAACTTATCTTGGTATTGCTAATAAAAAAAAAGCTGTGAAACATTAGTGCAGTTTGGAGTCATTATGTTAATTCAATCCACAACATCCCTCACCCCATGACATCCTTCTATCTGCTGGAAGCTTCTAGAGTACCTACAGGGACAGTCTGCTGCCCCTGGCCCTCTCTCTGGAGGCCCTGCAAGGAACCTTCACAAACATGTAAAGGGAAGGGACCTTTCTTGGTGGGGGAGGTGACAGGGTGGGTGGGGAGAGACACTAGACAACACTTAAAGTGTCTAGAACCCGCAGCTCTCATCCCTTGGGCATGGGGAACTGAGGTACAGAGAAACCCACGGGAGGGGGGTTGGGGTACACACTGCAGTTTTCCTTAGTAGTCCCTAATGTTTTCCTTCCATCCTGGGAATATTTGTTTGCACTGGACAGATATGCAGAACTCTTGGCATTTTGAGCTGCTTTTGTCCACTGAGAGTTTGGAGTAACACAGTACCTGTGTTAGCTTCTCCCCACCCTGTCCCCTACCTTGGTCATGCAGGGAAGGTCATACAGGAAGGGGGGCAGTTGCTTTTTGCTTTTGCTGCCTAGTCATTTTGTTTGCTTGGTTCTGTTTCCCTCCCACCCACACCCTGCCCCCATGAACTGGACTTTAGGGTTCTGCCCTTCTTGCAGGGTTTCTAAGCTGTGTCACTTGGGTCTAACTTGTCAGCTTCTAAATTCTATGCACATCCTTGTGACCTACCTAATCGGTTTTGAGGGGACAGGTATGACCTTCTCCCAGTGCCCAGCCCACTCTCCATGCCTGCACAGGGTAGCCTGTGAGAGACAAGAGGCGGGAAGCCCAGCAGTGCCAGTTGGTTCACCCGGTTCCACGTCGGGACGCCCCCCGGAGTGGGCTGCTTGCAACGTCCCCTTCAGCATGTCTCATGAAAACCGTTCACACGCCCCCCAATCCCCAAGGTACAGAGCTGAGTCGGGTTGTCTCTTAATGCGTGCATGTGCGTGTGTGTGGTGGTGGGGGAGGGGGTGTCGAGAGGGGCGAGGTGAGAGTGAGGTTCCAAGTCTGGAAATCTGGGATGAAGCCCTGAATGAGAAATGCAGAGTGTGAAGAAGTTGCTGGCTTTCTTTGCCCTCAACTGCTTCCGATTCTGCTCCTGGGTTGCTGAGAACCTCTGCTCACGAGGCTGCCAGTGGCTAAAATGATGGATCCCGGAGCTTGGAGCCCCGGGGAGCAGCCAGCTCCCAGCACCAGGGCGTTCAGATTGACCCTAGATGGTACCAATTGGGTTGGGCCTTATTCCAGTGTGCACGAGACCCGGGGAAGAGATTCAACTCTGTCCTTCTCTGGATTCATTCCTCCCGACACCCCCAAGATCTGTATCTCTTGCACAGTCACTCCGTATCCATCCTTGCACATCACACTGCGCCTTCCCAGCCAGGCTCACAGCCACTTCCGCATTAAGAAACAACGTTTCCAAGTTCCCCCAGGTGGAGTTCCGGTACTATCCATTGTCTCTGTGGGGAACGGCCCCCTCTCTGCACCCCTGCCTCTGCCTGGGGGCTGGGGCTTGGCTCAAGGTTGCTGGGTCCTGTGTGCCCTGCTCTGGGGGACACTCTGGGGATTGCCCGTCATTGCTCACCCTGCACTCTCCAGGAACCCTGGCTGACAGGTCTGCCCCGGCCTTGCCACTGTGACAGGAAAAGGACGCTGGGGTCCAGGGGAGAGTGAGTGACTGGGTCTCTCAGGAGCTTCGGCAGCAGGGAAGGAAGTGTCGCTGCAGGGAGCAGCTTGTCCCGGCTCCTGGAGCTGACAGTGGGAAGGTTCCCCAGAGTCGCAGACCCAGGAGTTCGCTTGTCTTTTCTCTTCCTTCGCCAGGGCCCAATCTGCAAAGGGGGTTCTCTCGTTTCCGCTTCTGAAGCAGTGGGTATTTCCTGAGTCGCTCCCCAGAGCAGGCGCTCAGGCTTCTAGGAGACCTTTGTGGATTCTTTTTCTCCTCTTCGTGGAGTCCCAGCCTCCGTCTTCCTCCCTTCTGTTCGGGTGAATCCTGGCGGGGGCTGCCAGGAAGCGGATGCATGCAGGCCTCTGAAATACACTGGTTTCATTCCCCAGCTCCGTCCTGGGGATTCTGGCTGCCCTCGTCCTCCCACCACCGTCTCCTGGGATCACAAGCTCCCTTCCTGTGTAGGCTCAGGCCCGGGGCAACCGCACACCTCACCTATTGAATTGACCCTGGGTCTTCCAGCCTAGACTCTTCCCGAGAAAGGGTCCGGTCTGAGGCAGGTGTGACAGACTCTTGTGTGAGTGGCAGGAGGGGACTGTGACTTCCCGTGTGACTGTGTCTTCGAACCCATCGAGGCATGATGTGTAATGGCTTTGATGACATTTACATTTTCTGATGGGGGGTGGGAGTTAACCTAGACTTAGATGACGATGGCTCCTGGAGAGCCACTTTTCTCTTAAAGAAACATCCCATTGAGGAAACGACTTTCCCGAGTGTGTACCGAGCCATGGGCAGTGGTGCCCCCGCTCGAGAGATTGTGCCTCTGGAGCAAGCAGTGTGCGTGTTCAGGTTGGAGTGGAGGAGCTGTGCGCAGCGCTTCCATTAACAAAAATAGCCATTTGCGTGCCTGGACCTGGGCCGGCCGCGTGAGGAGTGAGTCTCTCAGGCTCTTTGTGGCGTCGTCCAGACACACCCATCTAATGGTAACCCACAGCTCCCAAGGTTGAGTTTTCTTTCTGAACTTCAGTTGTTGTCAAATTAATATAATATGCTCTCAATTATCCACATAAAAGGAGAAAGGCAACCAAGCAGGGAAAGCAAATTTGCAATTAATTTACCAAATTATTGCTCCTTTTCATGATGGACAGGCCGCTTTTCTCTTTCCACTCAAGGTTTTGTATGTGCTCGGGGGAGGGCTGGGGCAGAGCAATGCCCCATGCCTGGGGACATTCTTCCTGGATGCAGAGTGGCCTCTGCCCACGATTAGGGGTCACATCGAGTCAGACTTTTGCCTGTCAAGGAAAGACTCATCGCCATCTCCTTAGTGTCCCTGGCTGACCTAGATGGGACTTCCCTGAGGAAGGAGGTCAGAGCAGTCCCTGAGGAAATGACTTGGGTGAGAGTGTTTTGTGGGGATGGGGTTAATCCCAGGAAGCAGGAGGGAACGGAGGGTGGAGGGAACAAGATGAAGGAGGACATGAAGAGGTGGATGCAAAGGAGTTGTCTTTGCTGGGTTCAGCTCCTCTGGGGATCCTCTGACAGACATCTTAGAGGTCACTCCAGATTTACCCCGCTGGCTGCCGCAGAAGCCGAGGCTCAAACTAAGCTCCCTTAATGGCCAGTGGGCCACGCAGAGAATCACTGGGCTGTAGGCATGCCCAGACACCAAAAGGGAAGGGGTGGGCACCAATTGCACTGGGTGTGGACCCTTGGCATAAGGTCTGAAGGCCACACACCTGCCGGAACCTAGGGCAAGGACAGATGCACATTCCAGGTTCTTGAGAGAAGAGAGAAGAGATGGTCAATGCTGAGATGTACAGTGAGTCACAGGCTTCCTGCAGGCTGGGTGGGTGGGCTGGTCCCAGCCAGACTCAGGAGATGGAGAATCTGCCCACAGTTGTGTCTGGGGGCTTGGACAACTCCTGCTCTGATTTAGGAGCCGTCTGTCCAGTAGTGGAAGGTGAGAGCAGGCTGGGGCCCTCTGCGACTCTCGGAGGCTCTGCCTGCTTTCGGGATCCTTTCTAGCACAGACTGCTCAGATGGCCTTTTTAGACTCCGTGGATCCTAGCTGGAGCCATCACAGAGCCATCCACCCACCCAGGCCCAGGTCAGGAGAATCCAGCAATGCCTCCACAAACACACCAACACCTGGGGCTTCCAGCTGGGCAAGACTTTGAGACTTTGAGGTTTGTTATGGGGCCCAAGGCTTGAGAATACTTGCCTTACAGGAGGACGTTTCTGTTAATTCTCAAGCAGAACATTGAGAATCTTTTGCTAACTCTGGAAGTCAGCTCAAACATTTTATTTTCAAAAGAGGGTCAGTTCCGAGCTCTGCTGGCACAGCCTTGGTGCCCCTAAGTACCACGAAGGTGGTCCTGGTAGACCCAGCGTTTCTGGGTCCCCACTGCAACATCATATTATCGTGCTCCAGCATTGAAGTGTCTGGCCTGGCTGACCAGTTATCTCCAGGAGTGGACTCTGGGTGTCCTGAGCATTGCTGTGGAGGCTTCCCCAACATTAAAGAATAGAGAAGAGTAATAGAACAGGATTTGGGGGGTCCCTGAAAGTGCCGAGTGCCCTGATGGACTGTTCTTCTCACTTTCCAACTGACTGTGTTCACAAGTGAACTTGAGCACTTGTACTTTTCATGTTAAGGATGCCTCAAGTGGTAGGGCGTTTGCCTTGCACGAGACCAACGCGGGTTCTATTCCCAGCATCCCATATGGGGTGCCCTGAGCACCGCCAGGGCCAGGAGTAATTCCTGAGTGCATGAGTCAGGTGTAATCCCTGTGCAATGCCGGGTGTGACCCAAAAAGCGAAACAAACAAAAAAAAAGGATGCCTCAGCACTCCCCAGATACTAATGGGATAACCCATTTTGTGGATGTATGTGTGCCAGTCCCCACACAGCTCTCTCACCCACCACGTCTAGACAGGGGCAGAGGGGACAGAGAGGAGGTTGCCTCCGCACTCCATCCTGCCTCCCTGGGGCCCGGCAGCACTCCCCTTCCAGCCATCCCCGGGACCTTTCCACTCAGGTTCCTTGGGCAAATCCAGGTCACCACCACTGGCTGCCCAGTGTCCCTGCTCGGGAGCATTATGTGCTCTTGCTCTTCCCAAGTGTGTGTTCCCCAAGCCAGTGGCCTTTTGCTTTTCAAGTGAACATAACTTGACGGTCTCAGGTTTGTCTGGTCATCAAAAGACATCTTGCATCCTAAGAGATGAAATGAACAGGGGCGAGTAAGTTGGAGATGTTTTGGAGAAAAAGAAAATTGGAGAAAAACACGGTCAACTTTTCTGTGCCACGCTGGCCCCAGGCAGAGCTTCTCTGTGAACTCAGCAGCCCTGACACCCTGCCAAGGACTTGGGTGGGGGCACTGCAAAGCACGGGGCTTCCCACACCACACCGCTTGCCCTTGCTTGTCGCTCCTAGCTCTGAAAGCCTCTGCCAGAGGGATTTGTCCCATCCTAGGGGAGCCAGGTGAGAACCAAGTGCAAAAGACACCATGTTTGAGCTATGTCCCCCATTTTCTGATGCTACAAAGGAATTAATCGTGAGAAGATTAAAAAAACATTTTCTCAGTGGACAGCCAGCAGGACCTGGATTCCTAGTCTAGCAGCTTCGGTCTTCTGTGAAGACTGGGCATGTGTGGCATCCTGAGGCCAGACTCAGGACAATTTAAGTCACAGGACATTTTCCTGAAGACTGTGGGGGGTAAAATCTCTTGCAAAGCAAACAATCATCTTTCATACCACAGATTTGACACTTGTTTTTCCCTGGCCATGAGGTGGGGATAGAGCTGTGAAATCCCAGCTCTGTTTTTTGTTTGTTTGTTTGTTTGTTTCTTTGGGGGCCACACCTGTTGGTGCTCAGGGCTCACTCCTGGCTCTGTACTCAGGGATCACCCCTGGTGGGGCTCAGGGGACCATATGTGGTGCCAGGGGATAGAACCTCAACCTGGATCTGCTGCATGCAAGGTGAGCACCCCACCCACTGCACTATCACTGTGGCCCCCAGCTGTTTTTATATGGCAGGAGGTGTGGGGGTGGGTGGGTGGGCAGGGATGTGGCAAGATTAGGTAAGGCAGGCCTACCGAATTCTGGGACAGAGAAGAGGGGCAGGTCCTTGATTCTGGGTTGGGCATGAGTATTCTCCATGTGGTAAGCCAGAGTGCCCCCAGCTGACAATCTCATGGCAGGACTGCCCCTCCCCCCACTCCCAGGGGACCTGCAGGCCTGGGAATTCCCCAGATTGAACACCATTTTGTCTTGTTCAGGTATCTCCAGGGCAGTCTGGAGGGGCGGGCAAGCCCACAGATCCTGGGCGGGGAGGCAAAGGAAGGAGGAAAAGCAAGCCACAGGGAATGAGAGTGAGGAAGGCAGAGGTAAGGAGTCTGAGACGTGGAGAAGGAGAAGCAGAGATGGTAGGTGGGCTCTCGGGAGGAGAGAGTGGCTTGGAAGAGAGCTGGAGAGGGGCCAAGACAAGCAAGGAAAAGGTAAGACTGCCAGAGACAAAGGAGAAGAGGATGCTAAGGGCGAGGGAAGAGTGAAGGAAAGGGAGCAGGGCAAGGGGAAGAGAAGAAATCTGCGGCTTTCAGGAAGAGTATTGTGAAGCTCAGCACGGAGGCGGAGGGAAAAACGAGAAAGGGCAGAGGGCTTGCCACAGAGGCAGCTGGGGCGGGAGGGAGACTAGGTGGAGGGAAGGGGACTCGGGAAGGGGTGGGTGCTTGATCACTGTACGCCTTCAGCTCCGTCATGAATAACTCTTATAACTTGGTCATTCACGGTGATGCAATGCATGTCTTAAAAGAGCAATCAGCAGTAATGAGAGAACAGGACTGAGTAGAACCTTCCAGAAGCTGTCCCCATATGCAGCATGGCCAGGTCTGATCTGGGGGGGGACTGTAGCAGGGGAGGGGTGCTCGGGGCTCTTGTGAGAAGGTTTGTGAGAAATGTGGGGTGGGGAGATGCCTGATGTGGCACCTGCTCCCCCAGGCCTGGCATTCCAGAAGCTGCCTCCTCCCCTGCTCCCTTCCACGTTTCAGGAGGAAATGCTGCAGCTTAATCAGAATTATTTACAAGATAATGGTCCATTGTTTGCACTAAGACAGATGTTGTCTGTGGGAACTTTGTGTTTTATGCTCTTTTCCCTGCTCTGCCTTCACTGGGTGCAGATGGGATCCAAGTAATGTGAGTTATTATTCCCGGGCCTGGAAATTTGGAGGCGCCTTCGTCCCAGCTTGGGTACCGCACAGGCTGGGCCAGGCGGGCAGCAGAGGGGGCAGGCAAGGCCTCTGTCCTCTTCTGGCCCTGGGGAGCAGCCTGTGATTAAGAAGGTCTCGCTTCCTCAAGGGGCGGGCCCGCTGCAATTGCCTTGTCTACTGGGCAGGAAGGACGCACTCTGATTAAGATGCACTTGCTGGTGGTTGAGTCAAGAGGTCACCACTGACATCTCAAATGAGGGTGGCCATCTGGGCCTCTTCTTGCCAAAGGAAAGAATGGCCCCCACCTTGATGTGTGTGTGTGTGTGTGTGTGTGTGTGTGTGTGAACTTCCTTTTGGTCTTCTGAGGGCACTTTGGGTGCTAGGCCAGGACTAGTAGACCCCTCTGTCCTTCATCCAGGGTGAGATTGGCCAAATGCACATCTCTGCACTTCCTCGCCCAGGGAAATAGCAGTTTCAATCAGATGGGTGGGGTGGGAAGAGCCTCCCCTTCTAGATTTCTCAGCCCACCTCGCTCTGGTGGGGGTGCCCTGGTGTTCCTTTATCCTGAGGGAAAGCCCCCGGAGCCAGCTGGTCCTTCTGACACACATTACTTGCTGCACCCCCAAGTCCTGGCCATCACCTCCCGTTTTATGGCTAAGAAAATAGCCCAAAGATGCTAGGTAACCTTCATAGCAAGGTAACTTCTTTCTACCCCGTGGAAAACCCTCTTGGCTCTACAGGTTACCTGATCCCTTTCGAGGGTCTCTGAACCCTGTGCTCAGGGCAGAGGACAGCCGTCCTGCAGCAGGAGGAGAGGAATTGCCTGAGATGTACGCATCTCTGCCGAACCCAGAGCCTGGCACACGGCCATGCTCACTGGATGAAGTCATTGGTATTCTTGGTATTGACCACGTTTATAATAGGTTGTGTTTCCAAAATCAAACTTCCATAGAAAAGTACAAATATAGAAAAGAGTCACCTTTGGATGTTCAATCGAACCAATGGGAGAAGCGGAAAAAAACATCTTTTCTGGACCACAAAGCAGGCGTGGGCCTGTCTTATGCACCGCCCAGGGGAAGTCTTAGACAGCGTGGGTCCCAGACCTGACCACACCCCCGAGACCTCTGAGAACTTACCCAGAAACCAGTTCTAACCCAGAGGTTTTGTGCCATGCAGAGCCCAGTGTGTTGGCGCTGGTGCTTAAGGAAGATGACGGCTCCCCCTCTTCTCCTCCTGCCCCCAGGACTGACCCCCTGAGCGCTCCCGGCAGGATCTGGTCCTCTGAGCCATCCCCGCATCTGCCAAGTGTATTTTTAGATAATAAACACTGGGACCAACTCCCGTTCTAAGTGCCATATCGATGATCATGCAAATGACATTCTTTCATTTAATCCTCATAACATTCCCACGAGGCAGATGTCATTATTCTTCTTCCCATTTTACATACGAAGAAAATGGAGGCACCCCGGAGATGAATCAGCAAGGAGGTGAGTGAGCTCCAAGGCAGACGGCGAGGCCTTTCCTGTCTCCCCTGGCGATGTTTCCCAAGTGCCCCTCATCCTTGTTTGAGATTCATCAGAAATCAACCAACAAATACAGACAAATGTCCTGTTGTTCGTGCCACCTCCTTGGAGCTCTCAGTCCAAAGAGAGGGCGAGAGGCGATTCCCAGCTGAGATTCCAGTCCCAGACTGAAGAACCTGAGTCCTCTGCTTGCGGTTCAGGGTGCGGGGGGGGGGGGGGGGGCGAGCACGTGTGCCCGTGTGCCTCAGGGGACCCAGCCAGATCTCTTCCTGCCCCCACCCAGTACTCACCTCTCCATAAATGAAGTAGTTCGCGTGGCATCACCCACCCCGGATCACCGTCTCCCAGGCTGGGCACGGGCTCCTCCACGCAAATTTCATTCAGTTAACTCCCAGCCTCAGGGCGAAAGCGGCGGTGGCCTCCTCCCTGTGGACTTGAGAGGGTCTGGAGGAAGCCTGACCCCTCCTCACCTCGTGCTTGTTCCCCGGGGTCCAGGTGGGGGCAAGGGGAGAGTGGGTGGCCCTCCCCCTCGAGCTGCCACAGCCCAGCCCCAGCTGTGAAAGCAGCAGAGGTCAGACTGGGATAATATTTATCAACCTTATTCTCACTGTGTCAGGCTCTGCCCGAAACCCAGCGTCACAGGAGATCACAGATCAAGTCTTTCAAGGTCCCACAGAGCCGCCTCACATGTGACCAATTACCTCTGTCAAACAGGGGAAGAGGTTCCGCCTCGGTGGGTGGGATCTGAACTTGAGTTTGCAGAGGTCGCTGACTGCATCGCAGGCCTTTGAGCCTGTCACTCCCCTATAGCCAGACCTTTTCGGTTAAAACTGTTTAAATTACAAACCAGTAATAAAAGGATCATATGTGTTTCCCACCGAACAGGTTCTTTAGGGCTATTATGATAATTAAAAACATATGGAGCCTGTGCCAGTCAGAGGAAACCGCAGATGTACAAATTAGGTATTATAGAAGGGGTTGCTGCTTTTGCCCTTTTAAAAACGTCAAGCCGGAGAAGTTTAGAGAGATAAAATGGCAATTGTGCAGATAGTAGGTAGCATTTTGGTTTTGGAATTGTTGCATGTATAAACCCTTTTCTTTAGACTTCACAGGAATAAACAGTCCCTAATAGGAGAAAGTGGACGGGGAGGTGGGCGGGGATGAGGATGGGGGCGGACAGCAACATTATCCACCTCACAAGGTCTTGGTTACCACAAAATCATCTACACTTTTTATGACATTGTTCAGCACAGACAAAGAGGATCCTATTTATTAAATATTGAATTATATGAAAATTGGATTGATGGGAGCAAAGATAAGGATTTCTTTATGTTAAACTTTCTGCTTTTTGAAAGGCAAAGATGCTAGTATTGATTCCTCCAGAAATAGTCATTTGTTTTAATTTAAAATATGCAATTGATTTTGAGAGGGTGATAAATACAGCTAATAAAAAAAAAAAAGTCGGAGGATTTCCGTATCTCCTGCCCATGCAACGGCTCTCTGCAGCTTGGTGTTCAGGGCAAGGCATGTTTTATTGAGTTGCCGCATGCCACACTGGGAAGGGACCTGGGTTGGCAGGGCCCTGGCAGCAGCAGCTATGCTCTGGGGTGGCTGGAACCCTGGGCCCTGGGTCCTGGGCTGGGGAAGGGGATTAGAAGCCATGTCTATAGCTGTCTCCTTTGTGCTGCAGAAACCCAATCAGGCTGCTAGCTCCAAGGGAACATTTCTGCCTCCAGAGAACATTTCTGTCCCCCACGCCCGCCCTCCCTAGACCATCCCCACCAGAGTCAGAACAGTCTCATCCCAGACCTGTACCCTTCCCTCCACCTCCTCCTTGGGTGTCTCCGTAGGAAAGTTCAGTCAAGAGCCAAGTTACCCATGAGTGGGTCTAGTGAGCACTGAGGTCCAGGGACTGGAGCACATGAGCACCCAAAATGTAAAGAACCCGGTGAGTAAGTATCGAGAGTCGTGTTTGTCGCCGTGAGGAACACTTCTCTGTGGCGGGGTGCTAGACCCCCTGAACCCGAGGCTTCGCTTTCAGCCTTTGCAATCATCCACCATCGAGCCAGGGCTGAAACCACTGCACACAGTGAGATCCTTTGAGAGACTCCGGGTTCACCTACTTCCATCAGAGCCAGAATTCTTCCCTGCTATTATTGCTGCTGTGGTCTCTTGCGGTGCCTCGTTTGTGAGGTGAACCTCTTTGTAAGTGTGCATGTAAAAGAAACTTAGTCCAGGGGCTGAAGCAATAGCACAGCGGGGAGGGCGTTTGCCTTGCATAAGGCCGACCTGGGTTCGATTCCCAGCATCCCATATGGTCCCCTGAGCACCGCTAGGGGTGATTCCTGAGTGTAGAGCCAGGAGTAACCCCTGTGCATCGCCAGGTGTGACCCAAAATCCAAAAAAAGAAAAAAGAAACATAGTCCATACAGGCTGGGTTAGTCTTTGTTTGCAGATGCATCTCAAATAAGCTCTGGAAGGGGTGGGGGTGCTGGGAGTCTGGGCTTCTCAGGGGTGTGGACTTCATGGCCACAATCACACCTGGCCTGGACCCAGACCCTCTCAAGAGCACCGAGGGGCAGAGTGTCCTGCTGTGTCTGCTCTTTGGGGAGAAGGCTGTGACCCAAACCTACCTCTGGGCAGCGGGGCCTCGAACCTGTCCATGACCTCCTGAGCAGAACCAATTAGAAGAAAGGTTCTTTAACGTTCCCTCTGCTCCACATACACTCTATTAACTGGGCATAGCAGTGCGGGTTCCTGCCCTGCTCCCCACCCTACACACACACACACACACACACACACACACACACACACACACACAGAGCTTGTTGCCTTCAACATTACGATTCTATGGGAACCTTCTCAAGCAAGCTTGGTGGGATGGGATTCAGAAATTTCCCCAGAGTAACCCAACGCTTTCCTCCCCACTCACACAGGCCTGCCGGAGGGGGGGAGGGGGTGGTGGGCGAGCCGACAGCCGGAAGTCAGCCCTTTCTTCTCCCCATGAGTGATAGCAAGTGTGTGGCGCTATTGCACATGTAGGTATTACCACTTTAACTTTTACTGAGGTAAAATAACACCTTGTCACTCAGTGCAAGTACCAATCACAAAATGAATTAATTGTAATAACTGTTGTCAACAGAACAAAGGACTTGTTGCTTTCCTAAGCAGATTTCAGCGCCACTGAGAACTATATACAAGCGTTCCCATTGGACGGGCTGGCGGAAACCAGTCAGAACATAATTGTATCTGTCTGTCTCTTTACTTTGTTTTAAAGGGCTAAGGAATCGAGTTAAAAACCTGTATTTTAAACATATCAATAAATATACCCCTTTTTGTATTTGTGACATCTCCTCAAAAAAACATGGAGTCTTTAATAAATCGGCCATGAAAATAGCATTTGCTGCTGATGGCACGAATAAGGGGCAGCTGCAGAGGTTGCCTGTTGATTCTAAGTCATGAAGGGAATTATGCCCAATTACCCTCCCAGAAAACACCCTCTCATTTCTGGGAGTTATCAAAACACGTCCCGTGGACAAGCGGTCAGCTGTCCCCTCTCCCCCCTCCCCTCCCCCTCGGCCCACAGCGCTCCTAACGGCCTCCACACCGATGGCGACGGGCAGGCAGGCTTATTTGGCATCAGACTGCTCTTGCAGTCCCCTTCCTCAGCTTTCTTGGAGTTTGCTTGTGCACGTTTTAGCACAGTTTCCCTCTATGAATCGTGGTGGATACACCGTGCCTAAAAAAAAGCAGCATCCTAGGGAGGTGGTGGGCATGGGGAAGGGGCCGCCCCTACAGCGTTGCATTTCCTTGCCATTGGAGTCAGGTCGGGGGTGACCTTCGAGGTGAGGTGGCATGTGTCTGTGATCTGTGAGGAGATCAGAAGAAACCACAGTCGCTGCGTTTCGCCCACAACGAAGGGTCAAGATGGCCAGCGCCCTCTTCCCTGAGGACCCTGGGCAGCTGGGCAAAGTAATTCCCTCCCTACCACCTTTTGGGCACTGGCTCTGCACTCCTCTCCCTCTAGGCCTGCCTCCTCCTTCCCTCTTTCCAGTCCCTTCTTCCTGCCATGCCAGCTTCATCCTGAGGGCTCGGGTCGCCCCACAGGCACAAGTCTCCTCCATAGAGTTCTGGTCACTCGCCACTTCTTCAGTCTGCTTGGCTTCTAGCGCTCACTGCAACCTGAATCTAACCTCCTGGAATGAAATAACCGTCTTAGGCCATCAGAGTCCTAAGTTACCTGGAGGTTATCTTCCAGGTGCAGTGGAGGACAGGAGCGACCCTTGGTTGTTGAAACAGAGGCAAACTTGGTACCACTGTCAAGGTTTCCATGCTGGCAGGTCCCCACTCTGCATTCTGCCTTTGTGGCAGTTTCATCCCCTGGGAATCTACCTAAGCAGGATCAGGGTTCCTGGGTTCACCCTCTGGGAATCTACCCAAGCAAGATCAGGGGTCCTGGGGCATGTCCCTGCAATTTGGGGGTAATTTTCACTTCTTCCTGCCCCCAAGTGGGACAGTCAACTCTCTGAAGCATGGGTAAAAGTTTAGCTATTTAGTTTTATGCATTTCTGGCTCAAGTGAGCTGTTTAGACTTCTGGAATTATCTCTGGCTAGTACCAGGGATCAAAAAGAGTTATTTTCTGGGGAAATAAACCCTTCAACTGTACCCGGAGGCTACTAGTCTCTCTAGGGGCTCTGGTTACTACCTGCATTGGGAATATGGACTAGTGGAGCAGCCCTGGACATGGCACTCAGGGCTCTGAAAGGATGGGTCTTAAGAGCAGGCTATGGAGCAAGAGGAAGAAGAACAAAGGAGACAGATGGGGCATGGAGGGAGAAGAAAGAGGTGATCTCATATTGTGTGGATGTTGAGGAACCCATGGCCTCAAACCCCAGACCTCACCTTCGTTTCACTGGCTAGGTGTTGGAAAAAGAAGAAAGAGCCTTTTCCTATAAACCATCTAGAGAAGGGAAGATTCTGTGACCAGGGATGCACAAGATCATTTGTTCTCTTATTTATCTGCATCAAATTATTCCAGATACTTGGGAGCAATCCAGGTAATGCCCTTTCTGCTCAAGGGCCACTGATAATGAACGACACACTCGGAGACTAGGATTAGTGGGATGGAGATGGTGCAACGGGGAGTGATTCAAAGAACACTGGGAGGCAGGGGAAGGAGCTGTCCATGAGGGTAACACTGGAGGAACCTGGGTCAACCATGCAAAGATTAGGGGGTGCCTGTTCCAAGAGGAGGGAAGAACAAAGCCAAAGAGCCCGAGATGGAAGAGGGATAAATGTGAGAACAGGAGTGGTCTCAGCTCCCTGGACCCGTGTACCCGAGTATGTGCTGACCTCAGTGTAGACATTTCATCCTATCTTCTGAGAGCTCCACAGAGCTGGGACCAGGCTCTTCCCCAGGTTTGTGGATGGCAGAACCAAGTGTCAAAGAGAACGATGACTTCCGCTCTTTATCACCAGATCTTCCAAAACTCAATCCTGTTGCCCTGCAACCCCCTTCCTTAACCTGATCCCAGACCCGAGCAATTTCTGTGAGTCCTAGCAGCTGTGTGAGAGGACCACGCATTCCCTACCACAGGTGGAAAAAACACTGAAACACTGAGAATTGGTCATACAGCACCAGGAGTGACCAGCCTCCAGGAGGTGGGCAGACCAACGCCCCCTCCTCCTCCGGAGAGATGGAGCTCTTCTATCCTGTTCAGGACACAATACCCCCCCCCCCCTCGCCCCCGACAGTCATTCAGACAGCATGGGCAAAGTTTCCCTTGGGAATTTGAGTAAAATTTCCCTGGACAAAAGCAGCTGAATTTCCGCTGCTGACTGCTCAAACCACTCTGCGGCGGTGTCATGCCGACTCGGACCACTCTGGGCACTGTCAACACAGAGTCCGAGTAGATGTGGCCACCCCAAGGTGCCTGGGCACTGCTGCCAAGACAGGCTGCTCCCTTCTCCTTCCAGGATCCCTGTTTTGAGCCAGGCGAACTGCGTCCAAATGAATAGCTATTTCTGGATGATTTTTTTTTTCTCAGTGTTTCTGCTCCCAGCTGGTAGCTATATTATTTGCATCTCACGCTGTTCTGGCCTCTGTGAGAGACAAGAGGTAGCCCACCTTTTGTATTAGCTGCAACCCTGCTCCCTATTATGAAAGGGTGAAATCAGGAACTATAGCAACCTTCTAACACCCTCTTTGCCTGCACAGTGAGAAGGTAAGTGGAAAGGCTGATTTCCCAGCCTGCGTCACGCTCCACACAAGAAGGGCAGGTTCAAGGAGGGCCCAGCGGCCAGAGAGAAGGGCCTAAGCAGAGCCGTGAACTTGAACAGCAATGGGAGGCTCAGGCTAGAGATCAGGCCAGCAGGTTTCTGTAGCCCTAGAACTCTTCTCTCCTGGGAGGGCTGGAAGCCTCCACAGTGCTGATGACTCGCCACAGGCTGGGCGATAGGCAGCAACAAAAGTGAATGAGGGCACTTGTCCATGCCCGAGTCACTGATATAATGTTACATGACCGTGAGCCATACGGAGCCTGCTTATGACGATGAAGAATAGCACTGTCGTCCCGTTGTATATCAATTTGCTCGAGCGGGCACCAGTAGCATCTCTATTGTGAGACTTATTGCTACTGTTTTTGGCATATCAAATATGCCATGGGTAGCTTGCCAGGCTCTGCCATGCAGGCAGGATACTCTTGGTAGCTTGCCAGGCTGTCTAAGAGAGACGGAGGAATCGAACCCTGGTTGGCTGTGTGCAAGGCAAATGCCCTACCCGCTGTGCTGTTGCTCCAGATGATGAAGAATACAGCAGAAATATCCTTTCAAGCACTGAATTTTTCAACTCCTGGATCCCCCTGAATCCTATTGGATGGATCGTGCAGGTGGGGACTAAGGTGAAGTGTGGTTTGGATTTCATCAAGTGCAGCTCATTAGCCAGAGGGACCAGGGAAGAGTGTCTCATCTAGGTCTGACGTGGTGTCTGCCCTTCTCCTCTCCCCCTACCCTCTTCTCCCTCATGGTCTGTGAGGGGATTGTGAGCTGCAGGAAGCAACATCAGGACTCCTGTGAGGTGAGCTTCAGGCACACCCCGAGTGTGCTCGGGACTCGTCCCTGAGCATCTCTCCTGGCAGGGTCACTCTGGGCACTGGAACATACAGCAGGGAAGTTAGTGTCAGACCCCTCTGCTTCCCCATAGCGGGACAAGTTCCTTCTTCCCCAGACCCAGCCATGGGATAAGGCCTCACCCGAGTGTCTGACTTCCCCATGGAAATACCATGAGATGGGCAGCTGCTTCCTTGCCCAGAGTCCCGCTCTTTCTGGAGCTGGAGAGCCCCGTCTTCTGAGGTGCTTTCATTCAGCAAGTGCTGCCCGAGGATCCGGGTGTGCAGCTGGGGAGCCTCACCCCTGCAGCAAGCAGCTAGCTCCCTGGAGGGGCCCCAGAAAACAAAGCAGGTCCCCCCGGAATGGGTACATGGGAGACTGTGACAGAGAACAGGATACAGAGGAATTGGGGGAGAACTTTGGTGATCTGTACCTTGATACGCTTTACAAAGAGAGGGGGAAAAAAATCTCATTTTGAGTTTTTAATGAGATGAGAAAAAACACTAACTCTACAACTTTTATTTATTGTTTTTTTTTTCCTTTTCATTTCAACACTGCATACCAAAATATACACAGAAAGTCTTAAGCAATGAGATGGGGGTGGAGTGGTGACTGTAGCGTAAATTTGCTTCCTGGCTGAGGCCTTGTATGCCAAGTTTTAGTCTGAATTACGTATTTACAGCTGAGTTATAAACCCCTGAAAAACAGGATTTATCATGGAACCAGTGACACAGCCTCGCCCCGTCATGCGTTCATGGGGACCGGGGTAATATACTGTAGAGAGAAATCAGTTCATTAGTTAGTTATAAACAAAGGACAGAGATAGTAAATTAAAGAAGGTATTTCAGCCGTTTCCTATGTATTTATGACACCGAAATATGCAGCTGCATTTTATTCTTTGAGATAGTATTTAAGTATTTCAGATTTAAAGCGTGTTTTCAGACGTGGCCGAGTTGCATTTTTAGCCCCGTTGCTCTCATTTCTTCTGTAGTTTTATTCGTGGTATTTTCTTCCTTCTCTGATGCTCATTAGAAAAATGTTAAAAATCCATTTTCGTCTGATTAATAATAAAGCTGATCACATGTAACCTAATTTTCATTCCGTGCGGCCCCTGTCTGTGGAGTCATATACAAAGTGACCTTTGGATCGCCAGTGGGCTCATAAAGTACAATAAGCACCATTGTCCTGTCAAAAACTGAAGATGTTTTACATCATTACAAAATTTAATGTTCCATCTTTTCAAATGCACTGCTTTTCAAAGGCCACATTCCAATTGAAGCTCATTAAAATCAGACTCAAGTTTCCTGTGGTGGGGATGAAGAGAGTTTCGTAGGCAAGGGGAGGAAAATGAATCACTCTTTTAAAACAGATATGGTTACATATTAGTTTTGAAAGGGACAGGCCGGGAGCCTCGGCTGCCGGCTACAGTGCGGCTTTTGTGCGGCCCGCTCCACTGAGCGCTCCTGCTTCCTTTGACTCCACCACGCTGTCTCCTATTTACTCAGGGATAAATCAGCTCACTAAATAAAATTGTTGTTGAAAGTTCAGAGGTGGGATCGGAAGGGGCTTCTGGGGAGAAAGCCGTAAAAATCCACCCTGCCGTTCAGATGAAGTGGATCGATTTAGGGACCTGTTAGTTTCAAACAGGGTCACCCCGGGAACGTTTCCTCATCACGGGCAGGTGTGGTCTGCCTGGAGACACCCCGTTTTACTGCAGTCTGAGTTCCATGACCTGTTGGTGAGGTGGCCCCAAGGGGAACAGGCAGTCTGAGTTCCATGACCTGTTGGTAAGGTGGCCCCAAGGGGAACAGGTGTGGGGGCGTTCTGAGCTGCAGCCCAAGCTCTGGTGAGCAAAGAATACCCCTCGGGTTCTGTTGGAATTCTCTCTCATGGGAGAGTGCAGAGGTGTGACCCTCTGCTCTCTGTTTCTAGCTGGCTGGAGTGACACAAGTCTCCTGATGGCAGGTTGATGCCATGGAGGCAGCACCATCATGTAAAAGTCTCCAGTTGATGGGGCTGGTGTGATAGCCCAGCGGGGAGGGTGCTGGCCTTGCATGTGGTTGACCTGGGTTAGATCCTTGTACCCCACACGGTCCCCCAACCCCCCCCCCCCAGCAAACCTTCCATGAGTGATTCCTGAGTAGGGAGCCAGGAGTAAGCCTTGAGCACTGCAGGGTGTGATTCCCAAAACAAGCAAACAAACAAACAAACAAATAAACAAACACAAGTCTCCAGCTGACGGAGCAAATGTGCACCACGGAGCTTTGCAACAGCAGCCCCTAACAGGACCCCCGTCTGGCCTGGAGAGCCGTCTGCTTCCCAGGGCACTCTGGGATGCCCCTGGGCTCCACTCACTTGGCCCTTCTGAAAATGGGGCTCATCATCTCCTAGGTTGCATGTGGCATTTGTCAACTAGGGTGCCTTAAGCCCTGGGCAGCTTTGTTGATGCTTTCATGCCCCTAGGTAGGAGGGCAGGCTTTCATGTCCACTTGCTTGCCCTGGGACTCAGGCTCTACCTCGGGTGGAGCTGAGTCAGTGAGACTTGCTTAGCTCTGCCTGCTTCTTCACGCAGATAATGCCAGGAGCCACTGGCTCCATCAGCTCAGCAGTGCCGAGAACCAGTCACTGGCTTAATGATCAATCCAGTATGTGTTAGCTACTGGCTAGAGGCAGCTGAGTTGGACGGTATTGGTTAGTGCTTCGGTTATATCTAGAAAATCATGGACTCAGTTTCATACTTGGCACCTAAGAGAACTCAGAAAGCCTCGACAAAAAGAGAGCATCTTTTGGCCCAAAGCACACAGACCATAAATGTGTTTTCTCACCAAGCTACTGCAGTTACCTATCTCTAATTACCCCTAAGCTTAGTGGTTAAAATTATAGCAACTTATTTGTCATTATTCTTACAGGTCTTTGAGTCAGCTGGATGATTCTGTTGATCCTGATCAAGCTCCACTGACTTTTTGTGTGTTAGCTCGGGGCCACATCTGGCAATCTTCCTGTGTTACTCTTAGCTCTGCACTCAGGAATTACTTCTGGCAGTGCTCAGGGAACCATATAGGATGCCGAGGATTGAACCCAGGTCAGCCACGTGCAAGGCGAGGGCTCTATCCACTGTACTAACTGGACTTACTTATGCCTCTGTGATTGGAGAGGGGATTATCTGGTGACTGGCTGGTCTGGGGTGACCTTGGTGGGTGACCTTGGTGGTAATGCTTGCTTCTGTCCTGTGTGTCTCTCTGCTTCCAGCAGGCTGCTTGGGGCTGACTTTCCTCAGAGCCCACAGAATCCCACCAGCACTTTGCATGGCTGCTTGCAAAATGGTGCAACTGACGCAGTGACCACAAGGAGAGAGACGGGAAGGGTGTGAATGCAGGGAAACATAGGAATTTCAATCACTTGTGCAAATAATTCCTTTTTGTGGCCTCCAACACCCAAGGACACATGGGTATGGACAGGGGCATGGACATGAACATTCACAGTGTGCAGGTATGGACATGGATGATGGTGTGCACATGGTCATGTATAGTGTTATGGACATGGTGTACATATGGGTGTGGACATGGACATGGAGACTGGTATGGACAGTGGTGCTGTCAGTAAATTTGGACATGGCTGTAGATGTGCCTCTGGGCAGTGGTGTTCATACAGGTGTGGATAGTGATGAGTACTTGTAACTGGATTTGTAAAGTGTACTTGTAAAGTGTACGTAACCAGGGACAGTGGCATGGCCAGTGAAATGGACATGGGTGCAGATATGTGTCTGGACAGCGGTGTGTACATGAGCATGGACAGTAATATGTGCATGGGTGTGGACAGTGGTATGAACATGGATACATATGGATGGATATGAACATGGGCAGTCGTATGTACATGGTGTGGAAATGGGTGTGGAGAGATGCATCTAATATCAGGGCATCAATTCAGAGAGGTGCCTTTAAGTATTTCTGGAGTATTCTGGGGTTCTTCTTGCACTGGCCAGCTTTGCCACCACTGGGTAGTCCTTCCCATTGAGGAACGCTCCTTACTACTATCTGCTGGTAGAATATTCCTACAATATTCCTACAATCTCGGGGGCTGATGAGATAGCTCAATGGTCTGAAGCACATGCCTTGCATACTAGAGCCCTAGGTTGTATCCCCTGTACCTTATGAGCCCTGTGCACTGCTGGGAACAATCCCTAAGCACTGAGCCAGGAGTAGCACCCAAGTACTGTTGGCTGGGCTTTTTTAAGCCAAAAATAAAGGAACAAATAAACAAGACATTTTGGGAAAGATGTTGAGGCTTCTTAATGTTCAAAGCTGCCAATGGTAGAAAGAGGGTAGTGTAACAGGTGAGCCAAGACACTCTTTCCTGGCTCTCCCCTCATCCCTGCTAGCTGCCTTCTCCCCGCCAGGTCCTCTCCTGCTGCCTGAACTCATCCAGACCCATATTTGTCTGGGACTGAGGAATCCTACATCCCTGTTGGCCCCCATTCCCATCAGCCCCTAAGAGCCCTCCCCTGTCTGACTATAATTCTGATTCTGCTCGGTCTTTGGGGGTTGGAAGGACAGTCAAGAGTCAGCTGTGAAGAGGATCAAATGCAAACAGGCATGCATCAAGGGCCCTTGGAATGTGTCTTTTGCCCCATGGGTAGGAAAGGGCATTTTTTAGGATACTAACCTCAGAAATATGGCCTCAATGAACATGGGCACGCTCAGAACAGCCTGGTCAGATGCCTGAGAAGCAGAGATTGGGGGCACCCGGGTATATTGGAGTGCATGTGGACAGCCCAGTGGGCATGGAGGAATGTGAAGTCGACCCCTCACCTGCTTCTTCTAAGAAGGACTGGGTAGGCCCTAAGCCAGGCAAATCATTACAGGCAGTCCATGGAAGTGTGGGCTGGGGTGTGGCCCTCTTGCAGTGCCCCTTGTCCAGGTTTTAGGGCACTGTGAAGAGCTGCCAGAAAAGGGTCTCAGGAAATTCCAGCTTATCTCTGGCTGCTTTCCCCTCACTTCCCCTGGGAGCCTTACGAGGATTGGGAAAATCTCAGCTCTTGTCTGAAGGGCCCTCTATACAATCTCTCCCTGCTCTGGGGCCGCCAGATGTTCTCCCTGAGTCAGAGGGGGCAGAATGTGTGGGGCTTAATGTGTCCACAGGAAGAGGGCAGTTGTAGTGGTGACTTCAGCATTTTCCGAGTCCCCTGGGAGTCACTATGGTTCTGCTCAAGAATCTATGTGGATATGGGGACTGAGGAGCATGGAATGCTTGTCCTACATCTTCCTGAATCTGGGGTCCAACCTGACTTTGGAGGACGGCACCCCACCAGACCACACTGCCAGTGAGACTGATTCTTCCAGGAAAGAAATGGTAGCCCTCCTGTGGCCTTACCTCATGAGGAGAAGTCCAGTTAGTTGCTTGTTGCACTGGGGAATTTGCATGGAGGAAAGAGAGAACCCAAGACCCAATATCATGACTGTATCCCCTGAAGAGCAATGTCAGGGCTTTTTGAGATGAAAAGTAGGATGGCCTAGAAATCCAGGAGGTGGCCAGCTCTTCAGGCCTCTGGTGCCATGGGAGTGTGGGTGGTAAGGAATTCTGTTGCATGGCCAATCTCACTGGGGTGCCTCAGACAGGAGCAGGCAGTGTTCCTCCACCTGCCCCCTAGGAATCCTAGCCACTGCCATCTTCCAGAACCCAATGAAAAGCCCAGGTATCTGGGATTAGTGATGGCAAACTCCAGGCCTCCTGGGATAGGGGATGGGCCAGTCCTTCCATCTCCCTGCCCCCATGGGACCCTGGATGTCACACCCACGAGCTGCCTCCAGCCACTATTTAAGCTCATTAACGGCCATGATCCAGAGACATACACAAAAATTTCAGAACTGAGCAGCTCACTGCAGAGATTTCTCCAGACCCTAATTATCTACGTTTTTAGATTTCTAGGAGCACATGACTGCTTTTGTGGCCACACAATGTTGTATGTTATTCATAGTGGGCAAAACAAATTATCTAACATCTGCCTGTTGCGCAGGTTTGAGTGGTGGTAGGAAATTCAAAATAATGGTGGTGGGAAGGTCTGATGATGGTGGGACTGGTGTCAAAATATTGAATATAATCCATTATTGTGAACAGCTTTATGATTTAAAAAAAAAAGGTCCGGGGACAGGGGTAGGGGGAAGAATTCTGTTGCACTAAACAGTAAACAACTACTCCATACTGAGACTTCCGGTTATAATGCCAATGACCTGGGTCCTCTTACCCGTTCCTCAGTGAAGTTGGCTAGGCTCAAAGCAAGACGATCTCCGAGCATCTCAGAGTCCCAGTAGTCCAGGGCCCAGTGGGGGAAACCCTGATCCCTGATGGCTGTTCTTCCGCACTTGTGTTGGGGCAATGTGGTGGGTCTCCAGGCACGGCAGGGGATGCCATAGGCAGAAAAAGCCCAGCACCTAGGACATCTTCCTGAACTAGGGGGGACTTGCCATAGGGGGCCTCGACAAGACTCTTTGTGACTGGTCCCTGGGCCTGGAATACAACCTTTGAGCCAAGGGGGCAGACAGGTGCACCTGCTTTGGGGTAGAGGGGCAGTCTCCTTTTGAATGGAGTGTTCATACCTGGAACTGATTTAAAGCCAAGGACACACTGTTTTCTGTAAGAGACAGACTTGGTTTCTGGGACTGATGGCCACACGCACTGTCCCATGCAAGTCCCAGGAACTAAGGCAGCTCCACGTGTTCCTTGACGGAACAGGTAGATGGTACTTCTGGGCTTCCATGTAACTTACACACGCAGAGTCTTAGCTGTAGGAGGATAAAGAATTGATAGTAATAAAGCTGCTGAAATCTTCCTTGGTGCTGTGTGTCTAATCTGGGTGGAGTGGAAAGGTGTGGCTTCCCTTACAGCCTCGCCATTGAGATTTTTTTTCACCATGGGGTAAAAAGACTAAAACAAGAGTGTGAACATCTCTTCAGAGCACAGTTTAAATTGTTGGAAAAGACGGTCCAAAACACCCTCTGGCTTCCCTCTGGTATTCCATAACCAATCTTCAAGATTAAGGCTCTTTTTATTTCTTCAAATAAGTCTTTTAGAACCACAATGGACTCTGCTGCCTGATCCACTTATTTCTCAAGTCTGCACCTTGGAGAACTTGCATCTTTGTGTGTTTTCCTTTAACCACCTGCAGTTGAAAAGTATATCTCTCTCTAAGATCAAAACTACCTTAAACTCACAGCCTGAGGGTTTGAAACTTGAAGCCATAGAAATGTAGGGTTGAAAATTCCCTAGAAATGTATTGAATAATTCATTGATAGCAATCCTGGTAGTAAAAGAACCAAAAGTGGAGTTTCCTGCACATGGCCTCTGTGTGAGCCTACAAGGTCTATAAGGATCTATATGGCCCTTTTTCTTAGAGCAGTACCTGTCACATTAGGTCCTCGAGAAGTATTGTAGAATAGTGATGGTTTGGATATATGAATAGAAGGATCAATGGGTGGATGGAAGGATGGATAGATAAATAGAAGCATAAATGGATGGATGGATGGATGGATGTATGGATGTATGTATGTATGTATGTATGTATGGATGGATGGATGGATGGTGAACAAGTGAATAGATAAGCCAACTCTTCAGGACTGTCAAACCTAACTATTGATGTGGAGTAGTAGTTATAGCGCCAGTGGTCAAGAAGCCTTACAATCTTTGGGAATATTATTGGAAACTCAGAAAGTGCCCTTGCTCAGAGTGGATTATTGGTGTTTGCTGTCACCTACTCTATGTGCCTCTATAATTAATTTGGTCCAAAGTAGCCAAGTCCCTCTGTGCAGGGGTTCCAGCCTCATACCTTTAGCACACTCATTCCTAGCAACCTCACCTCTGCATGTCTCTACCTCCTCCCAGTTGTGTCCCACTCAAACTGTTCTCCCCCTCACCACCTTTAATTAACAAGCCAACTAGTAAGTTGACCCCGGGCAGCATCCCTATTCTTCCACTTGAAGACTGTAGAACAGTTTCTCATTTCCTGTGTTGCATCATAGAATGACATCCAACACACCAACTTCAGCATTTCTCACACTACAAAGAAAGACACACTGGGGCTAATTTCTTCATTTCTTCAAGAATGCGCTGTTGAGCTTCCTGGCATTCTGTGCCTGGCACTATTGTGGGCACTTGGGATCAGTCAGTCAACAAGACAAGTTCCTATTCACACCTCTCTGTATTGCCTTTTCCTCCTGAAATCCTGACCATCTGGGGCTTATACTTAGTGTGGATCGCAACTCTCCCACTTAGGAACAATGTGTTTTTAGGCAAGTTAAAAGAAAAAAAATGTCAAG
Source organism: Sorex araneus (assembly GCF_027595985.1). Lineage (NCBI taxonomy): Eukaryota > Metazoa > Chordata > Mammalia > Eulipotyphla > Soricidae > Sorex > Sorex araneus. Next base: position 35,916,131 of record NC_073309.1, read on the forward strand.
GGGGCTGGAAAGATAGTACAAAGGGTAGGACACTTGCCTCACATGCAGCTGACCTGGGTTTGATTCCTGGCACCTCAGATGGCTCCCTGAGTCCCTCAGGAGTGATTCCTGAATGTAGAGCTGGGAGCAAACCCTGAGCACAGACAAATGTGAAACCCCTGCCCCTGGTCAAAAAAAAAAAAAAAGTCAAGACTGAGTTTGATCATGGAGCTGACAGCAGCCTCCCTCTCCCAAGGTTGTAGCAGAGAGCTAAGGTAGCTATGTAAGGGATCCAACCTTGTGCTTAGTCCTAATGAGTGCCAGAGTCCTCACCATTCTATTTCTTCCCGAATGGAAAAATTTTGGTGAGCATTGGGTTGTGGCAATGTTATGTATCTCCGGAGGCAGAAAAGGGAGTGGAAGACTGTGCTCCAGGACCAGCCTATCAGAGAGGGACACAGTCAAAAGTGAAAATCCAGGAGCTGGAGAAGCAGCCGGCTTAACCACACTCTTGAAAAGAGACCAAAAACCATGCCGCTTCCTTCCTGCCTCCCTTCCCTCCACTCTCCTTCTGGCTCTCCCTCTCGTTTCCAATAGTGAATCTCAGTTTCACAAAGACTCGCCTGCTAGCTGATTGCTAGAGGATGGTCATAAACCGGTAAATTATTTGCAATCACTTCTTGAGGCAATTGTGCCTTCTGGAAATTAATTACATTTTTAACAGAGTTATCCTGCTTTTTGCCTACCTGTAAAATACTGTGTGGGTTGAGAGAACCAGGAGTATTGCACAGTATTTAATATGCAGTATTGTAGTCCAAGAAACATTTGTCAACATTATATAATAATCTATGATCAAAACACTAAAACTTGTCAACTCTTGGAGTCAGTTGTATTCTACCTCTACAACTGAAACTCATTTAAAAGTAAATGAAAGTCAAGAGGATGAGATTCAATTAAAATTAATTTAAAGTTTGAGAAAAATGATTCACGATGATATAAATCAGCACATTGTTATTGCCTGCTTTATCTTGCCCTATAAGGGACTCGAGCAATAACTAAAAATATTCCTAAATTCGTAGAGGAAAAATTGTGTGCCGTTAGCACAGCTCTGGGCACATATGCCCGGGAGAAGATTGGAAAGGGTGAGAAGACCCTTTCCTTCTAAAGCGTCAACCTGACATTTCCGCCATTGCTACTTTTTGGACACAGGCATAGCAGAAATCCAATTAAAATCATTCTTTGTTTTTTTTTCCTTCAATTTTTGAGTATGCATGCAATTTCACTGATAGCAGGATCTCAGCAGAGAAATTAACTTCAATAATCTATGGATTACAAGACATATCAAACCTTCAAAGCAACCGGATGTTAGATCTATTCTCAGAAGGGTTTAAATGACTTTAATAGTTAACAACAAATAAGAGGATGCATTTTTCCCAACTAAATCAAGATCAGCTGGCATTACTCTCCCATTCCCCCAGTCTCTTAATTATTGCACGCATGCTCCCCACTGCCCGTTGAGGAGCTCTTGAGGTGCTAACCCCTTGGCATCTCCTTCCGGCTGTAGCAGGTATGGCAGGTGCAAGGCACTAGGTAAGGGGCTTGCCAGACTGTCCCGGGCAGCTCTTTCTGGCTTTCAGTCCTTCACATCCTTTATTGTCAATTGAAATATCGATCATCAGTCTCATAGCTAGCTAGGAGGGTTCACTTCCTAAAAGCCAAGTCATGCTTTAGGGGGCTGCATATTGTGACTGGGGGCACCACCTGTCAGATGAAGGCTATTTCCTCTTCACCCCTTGCTTTGATAAAGAGGTGGAGGTGCCTTTGAGCAAAAGAGGGAGAGGCTGGGCTGGAAATATAGTCCAGGAGGTAAGGTTCTTTGCATGTGGCCGACCCTGGTTTGAACTTCTGCACCACTTATGGTCCCTCGAGCACCGCCCAGGGGACACTTCTGAGTATAGAGCCAAGAGGGATGACCCCTGAGCAATGCCAGGTGTTGTCCAAAGACAAAACAAAAATAGAAAGGAGGAAAACTAAAGAAAGAAGAAAAAGAATAAAACGAAAGTGGGAAAGGCCTGGAACTCACAGGTGTTGCATGTATTTCCTGACCTCCTGTGTATGCCCACTCCTCACCCCACACACCACACGTTTTATCTGCTGAGGTTCCTCTAATGCCGGTATATTAAAATAGTACTTCAGTTCACTAATTACTACAAGTAGTTAGTTCGAGCAGGCATGGGCTTGCCCTGCTGGGTCTTGCACTAGAGCACTCGGCTCTCCCCCATGGGAGCCCCTCTAGATCCTAGAGCCCCCCCAGCTGCAAAGTGCATTCAATCTTCATCCAGCGGCAACATGTGGCTTCCTGGGAAGCTCCGGAGGTGGCAGCTGTGGCTTGCATCATGGATGCACCTGCTGGGCTGGAGGTCACATGGCTTGAGCACCGATCTTCAGCTCCTGCACTGACTCGGGGCCATTCTGGCTGACACATGCACGCAGAACAAGCGGGGCATTCTGACACCTGAGATGGGACTCCCTGGGGTAGTGGCAAGGTTGTGACCAGGTCCTCTTGAGACACTGGTGTGGTCAAAACTCCACCAACAGCAGCCAGGGGTCCCGGCCATAGAGGGCAGCAATGTGAGCCAGGTGTTCGCTGTATGGCCAGGGTCCCAGTGGTGGGTGGCATGGACAGACTGGAGAGAAGTTTGTGATCCTGATGGACCTGATCCCTGGGACTTAGCGCAGCTCCCAGGGACCCACAGTGCTCAAAACATCAAGTAAATTAGTTACACACACACACACACACGCACACACACATGCACACACACCGACTCTAAGGCTCTTTCTGCTTTTAAACCAAGAAGAAAATATTGGGGTGGTGCTGCTCTCGCTGTCTTGAAGTCCGTTTCAATATATGATAATTGAGGGTTTTAACCCAGAGAGAAGAGTTTGTCCAGAGACTTTGGTAGCAATTGATCTTCTCGGGGGCGGGGGGGGGAAATAATAACACCCCCTTGTTTACGTTAGTTCATTCGAATGACGTTTTCTAATAATGTCAGGCAGTACAAGGTTTCCATGTATGGGATGGTTCGGAGATAAAGCTTTCTTTTAGAATAAATGTACAATGGATAAAGAGCCACTCTTTTTTAAAGTGGGGGAACAGAGTAGGAGTGTGGGAGAGTACTGGGCAAGTGAAGGCTGCAGGGTGGGGTCCCTGAGCCTCCAAGGAAGAGCTGGCAGAGGTGGAGTGGGGAGGACTCTGTGGCACTGCGGGATGCCAGGCAGGACCAGCAGGAAGTCAGACCCGTGCAGGATGCAGCTGAGCCTGCCAGACCCCCAACTACACCAGAGCTGTGGGGACCTGCAGGGGCCGCTCCTGTGGTGGCGGGCAGAGCTGGCCACACAACGTCCACACCCCCCCCCCCTCAGGTGGCTGTTCACACCCTGCTCCCCGCTCTGCTGCCGGGAGCTGCAGCCCCTTAGTGGACACCAGAGGTGGATGTCCTCTCTTCCGGGGTGCTTTTCCCAGGACACACAGACACCACCCTCTGGAACAAGGAGGACGAGGGGCATGTGAATCTTTTTTTTTTTAGATATACTTATATATTTTTTATTTTTTAAATTTTTTTAAAATTGTACTAATTTTATTTATTTATTTTTTAAAAATTTTTTATTGAGTCACCATGTGGAAAGTTACAAAGTTTTCAGGTTTAAATCTCAGTTATACAATGCTCGAATACCCATCCCTTCACCAGTGCTCATATTCCACCACCAAGAATCCCAGTATAGCTCCACCCCGCCCCCTCACACCCCTAACCCCCCCACGCCCCTAGCCCCCCACCCTAAGCCCCCCCCAGCCTGTGTAACTAATAAATTTCACTTTACTTTCACTTTGATTGCATACAATATTTCAACAAAACTCACTATTATTGTTTGGAGAGTCTCTCCCCTAAAGTCAGACCTGCTGAAAAGGAAGCATTAGATAATTTGTTTTCCATTGCTGAGGATGAAGAGGTATGAGGTCGAGTGACCACACTTAGCGGCCTCTCAGTTTTGGGTTTCTTTTGACTTTAGCAAGGCCATCAGGGGTCATCAAACCCTAGGTTTTGCCTTTGGATTTGGGAGGACAAGAGCGTACAACTTCATCTAACCCGTCATCTCCGTAGAAAGGGTCTGTGAGCGCATGCTGGACTTTACTGCCCGCTGTAGCAGCAGCTTGCTCTGCTCTCGTAGTTCCCACCCGAGGAGCAGCCCCCCTCCCCTTTGCTTTCTGAGTGGGGCGGGGCTTTCCTGTCCCAACTCTCCACAGCACCCTTCCTCCTCCCAGCTGCAGAGTGAGGGGCACGGGAGTGTCCCAGAGGACCTTTATTTCTTCCCTGGGGCCCTTCCCAAGCCAGTGCCTACAGTAGACCTCTCTGGCAGCTGGCAGTTTGAAGGAAGGGGGCATCTACCGCCAAGGGAAGGGCCCATGACAGTCTCTCTGGGAGGAGGGATCGGCATGGGGCCAGTGGCTGCGAGCCAGAGGAGGGAGCTCGGACTCTGAGCTGTCCTGAGTCCCCCTGCCCTGTTGTGCGCAGATGGGAGACCCTAGCACAGATGGGTCTGATTCCGAGGCGATGGATCAGCACTGACATGGGCAATGCCCGGTCGGAGCGGGAAGAACTAAGGCCTTACTGTTTGGGGGAGAGGGGGAACTGAGACCAGAACTTCAACAGCAGAGGCATGGCAATGTTCTTCCCCCACCTGGGGGCCATGTCTAAAACAGTAAGGCCAGGTCTGGGGCCTCCCTGTGAGCACCCCATGTAAGACTGCTACTTCCTCCTCTTTGTGCCCACCCGTGACCCATCCCTCATTCTGCTGCCCCTTAGAGAGCCACAGCCCCCCTGCACACAGACATAGCCAACTTTGCCGGGTGGCTGGAGAGACTTGGAAAGCCACCATGGTTGCCTTGACTGTTCATCACAAGCTGCAGTTTTATCCAAGTACAAGAGAGCGCACAGTCCTGGAGACGGGCACTGCCCTTCAGCAGCCCCGCTCGGCAGGAACAAGGTGGCCTTGGAAAACTTTCTCCACGTGGGGCGGATAGCCGAGCGCTCACTCACTGAGCAAGGAAGGGTGTCGCTCTGCCTGCACTTTGGAAATCATTTGAATATTTATAGATTTAAGTATTTATTTTCATATTAAAATTAAAGCTCTATTGTCTTGCAACTAACCTGCCTTGTTCTGCCACTCCAAAACAAAACCTTCTCTGGTGTGATAACCTTTATTTATAGATGGCAATAAGCATATTTAGCAATATTATTATTCATGACCCTTGCACTAAATATCATAATCAGAATACAGATGTGCAGGGTAATTTCCATGCGCAAGTCACTATGCATCAAATTCTTGCAAAGCAAAAATAGCATTCATTTTGGGATAAATTATCTATTGGTGTTGCATAAAGGTGTCAAGGGGGCACAAAGGATTTTGAGGAGTAGAACTTGGACAAAGTGTCTGAATAACAGAGGAGACATCACTTTTCTCTTTGTTTCCCCTCTGGCCTGCCACTTGATGGAGGGTCTTTGTTGAACCCATTTTTAAGATGTGGCAAGTGAGCCGGGCAGAACCTCATGGGCTCTGACTGTCTTCCTCACTTTGGTGGGACGCAGGATGCAGATTATCAGATAGGCAGCACACTCGGGCTCCGCTCCCTAATTGACTGAACAAGACGCGGTCACACATTATACACCATTCCATAATGGATTTTCATGTTTGTGAGTCCTAACTGGCTGTGGAAATGAAAAGCAAATGTCTCATAATCACAAATATCTTCTGAGTTTTTTTTTTCCCCCTCCCTAAGCCCAAAGATTAAATCAACTTTACCCCCCATTTGCCAGCGAGTTCATGGTTCTAGAAGGATGATAAATGATCAGGTGATGGACACATCCGTTGTGCTACTGTTTAGCAAATTCTTATAAGTGATTGCTAGATATAACACATTTCTCAGTTAGGTGTTACATGAATAATTGGTATATTAAAGAAAGTGTGAAATAAACAGGTATAAAGCTTGAAATGCGTTTATTATTTGCTGAGGTTTTTTCGCATTCATACCATTTAGAAGCCATCGTCGGGTTCAGCATCTTCTCCCATCTATCTGGAGCAGAACCTTCATTAAACCTGTTGGAAAAGCTCCTTTCGTGCAAACGCTAGCAAGTATTTATAAGCTGGCGCCTGGAGCAGCAGAGGTGCTGCGTGAGAAGCAGGTGGCGTGGGGGCCCTCTCGTGCCCACCCACGCCAGGGAAGCTGCCCCCAGCACGGGGCTCCCCGCCGGCTTCCCCCTCCCCACACCCCCAGAGTCTGCCTATCCCTGTGTCTGGGAGTCAGCCCCGTTCCCGGCCAGTCTCAGCTGTCCTGAGCTCTTCCTGAGGCGAGCACCATGCCCGGAGCCTCCAGGTAGTGGCTTGTCTCGGGGTGAACCCCTGTGAGCCCGCGCTGAGTGGTCTCAGACCGCCTGGGATAGCCGTGGTGCTTGTTCCCCCTGCGGCTGCATAGGGACCCACCCTGAAGGGACCGTCTCGGGAGCGCCTCGGCTTCCTGAGGTGCAGCTTTCCTGGAAAGCTCTGCAGGCAAAGTGTTCCTCGGAGCCAAGTGAAAGGCTTCCAGCCTTCGGTGAGGCCAGCTTGGCTCCCAGGCCAGTTTTTAGCCTCTCGGCTCCTCCCCTCAGAACTCAGGCCTCTCTGAAGGACGTGCGTCGGGACCAGGACTGGCTGCCCTCATCCTTGCCCTGCTGCCCAGGAGGCCATGGAGGTGCCAGGCAGCTGACACCGTGGCCAGAGTGAGAGTCCCGGGGGCCCAGCAGAACAGGACTCTACTGAGAAGTGCTGCCTGTGTGCGCCTGCCCGCTTCCTCTGTGCCTCTCAGGAGAGAAACTTCCAGAATCTCAGTTCTCCCAGCGACAGCTGGATCCGGTGTCCGGCTGCAATGGCTCAGAGCAGCAGCACAGACCGGCCTCTGTGAGGATTTCGACCGTGGCTCTTCCCCACACCTGTCCCCACACCTTCCACATGCCCCAAACTCACTGCAGGTGGGAACCTGGGCCAGTTCCTAGTGGCTGCTACCCCGTGGGTCAGACCCCCAGAAAGTAGGGTTAGGAGCACGTCACAGAGAAGCTGCGACAAGACGCCAGGGCTCCTGAGGAGTGTGGCCCTGCCCACTTCCTGCCGGGGACTGAGAGCTCAGTGCCCCCATGGTGGGCAGGGCATGGGCAGTGCCAGGTGGGACTGTGGGGTGCCTCCTGAAGCCCCCTGTGCCCACAGAGTGGAGTGTGGGTGTCTGTGTCCCCACAGTCCTCTCCAAGCGGTTCTCTGGAAGAGACTCCCCTCCTGCTCTTCCTGAACCCGCAACTCTGAGTTTGTGACCAGGGTTCCCCGGGTTTCTCTCTGTTCATCCTGGCTGCACTTTCAGTCATTTCCCCCTGTCCCAGGAAGGAGCAGGGGTGCTTGTTCTCTCTGGGGCTTGGTTTGCTCTAGGACACGCCTCGGCAGGCATCAGGGTGACAGGATGGGTCCAGAGCCCCAGGGGAAGGAGGCCAGGGACCCTTGAGTGAGGGAGCGGCTCTCGACTCTGAAGACGGCCTCTCCAGGAAGCCCTCCCGTCTCCGCGGCCCCTTCATTCATGTTCTTCTGCGATTCCTTGAGGACCAGAGCGAGGCCGGTTTGTGGGACATGCTGTTCTTTTTCCCTTACCCACCAAAAGTGACTGAGCTATTTCAGGCAACCTTTTAAATAAAAGCCAATTTGACTAAAGAGCAAAATATATTCCACCGACTGACGGCAAAAGGGCAGAGCTTGGAAAGGGGGAAAAAAAAAGAAAAAGAAAAAGAAAAGGGGGGGAAAAATACACGCGCACACATCCAGAGAGGGGGGAAAAAGAAAATGCAAGGCATTCATTTTTCCTTTGTATTTTTTCATAAAAGAAATCCTCTGGCTGCTTAAAGTGACACATTAAAAGATGTATGTATCGTGGCTTTTAAAAACACAATTAGATAACACCTTGTCAAGCACTTCCACTCGGGCTGACAGGCGAGCGGCAGCCGCGCCGAGGCAGGTGTCTCCCTGACGCGCGCGGAGTCAGCCATTTTCCCGCGCTGCCACTGTTTACCACTCTAATCATCAATCCACATCTAGTCACAACAATAAGTCAGAAGGAGCAGTAAATTATACTTGTTCAGCCCTGATGAGTTTGAACTGTTTTGCTGAAATTAACTGAAGTAATTATCTATTTTTCTAAAGCTGCAAAAAGGAAGAAAAAAAAAAAAGGAGGCCTTCTCCCGAGAGGAGGAGACTTGGGGAGCTGTGGGCCACGCGGTATTTAAGGAAACTTCTAGAAGGGGCGTGTTCTGGTGACCGCATAGGCGAGATGAGGCGGATGCCAGGAGCTCTTCTCTCCCTCTTGCTCTCAGTGCTCCTGGGAGGCTGCCTTCCCCCTGCCCGGAGATCTCTCTCTGCCCCTCCTCCACCAGGGGCCGGTGGGGTGGACCCCCACAATCACAGAGCACAGAGGAGGGCTCTGAAGCATATTTGGTGGTCTCTGGCAGCCTTGGAGCAGCCAGGAGGAGTCTTTAGCTTTGTCGCTTTGATCCCCAACACTGTTCGGGTGGTCCCGTGACTTCAAGTCTTGGAAGATTCCCTCCCTCCCTCCCAGTGTTGGGGACAGAATGCACAGCCTTGGTGAGGGGAGGTCACAGCTCCGTGGGCATTTGCTGGGAGGGCCTTGGGACCCGAGCTGGGGCTCTGAGGTCTCCTCACCCCATGTGTGCCACATTGGCCCGCATGCAGGCTGGAAACGGGGGTGGCAGCAGGGTGTGGCAGGGACCTGCGGCTTCCCTTCTGGGAAGCAGGGTCCGGCGCAGTGCCAGGAGAGGTGGGTGGCTCAGGGGGTGAAGGGAGAGCAGAGGAGGGCACCAGTCTCCATCACGCTGGGCCTACGGCAGCAGCAAGTGACCTGGGTGGTGGTTCAGAGAGGGCCGGGGCAGCTGTCCCCTCGGACACTTCTGCCTGTGTGGCCCCAAGGGAGGAGCTGTGGCTGCTCTGGTTTCTAAGTTACAGTGGACAGCACCAGGTCTGCATAGCGTCCACCCCAGCATGTCTCTCGGCTTGCTGACCGCAAATACGTATGGCAGTTAAGCCCACACTGGCAAGAACATGTAAGGTGGGGCTGGAGCGATAGCACAGCGGGGAGGGTGTTTGCCTTGCACCCACCCGGGTTCCATCTCTGGCATCCCATATGGTCCCCCAAGGACGGCCAGGAGTAATTCCTGAGTGCAAAGCCAGGAGTAACCCCTGAGCATCGCTGGGTGTGACCCAAAAAGCAAAAAACAAAAACAAAAACAAAACACACATAGGGTGATTGAACCCTAGAATATCCCCATCCTGTCATTCGCAAGAGGAGCCTCAGGGGGCCCTGTCTCAGGAGGGGTCCCAGAAAAGAATCAAGTGCACATAGACTCCACAGGGAAAACCATCACAGGGATCTCAAGGCCACGGAAAGCCCCACCACCACCCCCGGCCCCTGCCAGACCTTCATGAAGTGGAAGGTCTTTTTAAATGTGTTTAGTTATTGGTTGTGTTATGTGGGGAGGGATTTGGGTCCTACTCGGTTGTTTGGGAGCTACTCCTAGTCTCCCGGAACAGTGCTCAGCTGTGCGGGGGCCCATGTGGTGCCAGGAGTGAGCCCCAGACACCTGCGTGCACAGGAGGAACCCCCAGCCCTGTTAGCTCTTCCCAGCCCCAGAATACCCTTATTTCGAGCCACACCGAGTATATATCCTTGTCGAGATTATTCAAAACCCTAGAGACTCCACTTTCTTCTTAATTTTCTGGGTAATTAAGGCAAAATTAAAGCAAAACAAATGGTGAGGTATGTGGAGGGGAGGGAGAGAATGAAATGTAATCATCCACTCTTTTATCGAGACAGCTCCATCCACAGAAAATTGTTCGCTCTACCGTGTTTTGAGCTTGGTAAACATGGTGATTTTACAAAGTGGAACGTTCGTTTCTAGCATTTGTTGTGATCAACCAACAAAACTCCGATCTAAAGTTTAACTTCAGAAGCATCGTATTTGGGTCTGGGAATATAGTTCAGGGATAAGCACAGATATTACATGTATGATCCCAATACAATAATAAAAAACAAAAAATAAACCAAAAAGCCTCTACATTTTATATTTAAATTTTGGCATAAGAGTAGTTTTATTTTATTTACTAATGACTTTTCATGAGCGTTTCTTTCCTTTACTCCCTTCCTTCTCTTTTCCTTTCCTTGCCTTTTCTTCCCTTCTTCCTTCCTTCCCTCCCTCCTCCCTTCCTTTCCTACCTTCCTTTCCTTTTCCATTCTTCCTTTTTCTTCCCTCCCTCCCTCCCTCCCTCCCTCCCTTCCTTCCTTCCTTCCTTCCTTCCTTCCTTCCTTCCTTCCTTCCTTCCTTCCTTCCTTCCTTCCTTCCTTCCTTCCTTCTTTCCTTCCTTCCTTCCCTTCTCCTTCCTGTCTCCCTTCTTTCCCCTCCCTCCCTCCTTCCTTCCCCTGTCTCTGTTTATTTCTCTTATTTATTTTGTAAACTATGGTCAAGGTATCCTGGTCCCAGAATATTGCCTAGAAAATGGACCGATAGTTCTTCAGATGTGGGCATTTGCTTCTCTCCCCAAGACAAGGCAGAAACTGTAGATTCTTTCTAATCATATGAAAAATGAGACTTACAAGTGAGGCATTGAATTTGGACAACAATGGAAGGACAGATGAGGCCCTGATGAGGTTCTATAAATTTCACAAAGCTCATTTGTCTTGTTTTCCCTGGCAACCTGGAGGCATTTTTTGCCCTATTCATGGGCTGTTTTGTGGACTAACAGGACTTTTATCTTTTGGTTTCCCCTAAAAGTGACCGGGGCCACTCAGAAATTAAATGACAATCCTCACCCTGAAGTTGACTCTGGGTCACAGCCTGTGTGCCTCTTCCTTCTGACATAACCGTTTCACCCAGCCTTGCTGCAAGCACATCCATCGTGGCCGCCGTGGGTCCGTATTCTTCTCCAGAGGATTCCTGGCTGTTTACTGAGCTCACTTTTCAAAACTGCCAATCCCCAACACGAGATGACGCGGTGTCTCAGGCCAGAGCGAAGGAACACCCCGAGAGTACCCAGCTCTTCCCTGGCTGCAAACTTGGTTCCTGAAGGCACTGGCCCCTCCTCACTCCCAGGCGTGTGTGTCCCCTCGAACACTGCCCACAGATGTGCTGCAGGGCTGGGCGGGGAGGGCAGTAGGTCAGCGTCGGAGGCCCAGAGGCAGGACGTGGTGTGGCCCACACAGCCCGACTCTGGCATATGCCCATTCTCTGTCCTGGTGCCTCCTTGGGAGCTGGCAACCCACAGGACAGCCTGTGTCAGGGACGTGTGGACGATTCCACTGAGTACCCAGCGTGCACCTGGGGCGTGGCACTCCTTGGTTCTAAGACTTCTTGAAAGGCCAAGTGTTTTATTTCTCACTTCTATGGTTGATCCGGAAGCTTCTGGCTGTTATTTCTCACATTTTCTGAAAGTTGGGTACAGCTGGAAAGGCCTTGCCATTTCCTGGGCACACATCTTTGGCCGAGGAATCCCTGCTCTTTGCCATGATGGCAGGCCCAGCTGCCTGTGGCCAGACGAGGGCTTCTCCTCAGAGATTCCATGTTCCTGGGGAACTGGAGACCAGGAAGACTGGGAGCAGCCAATCCAAACAGCTCATCCACACTTAAATTCCCAGGTGACCTGAGGGAAACAGACCTAGGAACAGCGTGTTCCCCTGAACTGCATTCATTGCTCACCCCCGCAAGAGTTGAAGGTTTTGTCTAGGCTCTGGGAATCTAGCAGAGAACACACAAAATACTCTCAGAGGGGCAGCATCGCGGCGTGTTCTGGAAGACCACCTCCTGGGGCATCAGACGAGGGCCCCTCTTTCCCAGGCTGCTGGGCATAACTCCTGGCATGGCGACTCATCTGAGACATTAGCACCACCACTAACCTCATTGAATGCAAACATTGGCTTTCGTGTGGTGAGATGCATCCGTGGGTACCATCCATTTCTCATAAAATGACTGAGGGGGGCCACCACCATGCATGACCCCCTGGGAAGTACAGCACAACATGGTTATCGCTTCTCCCTGAGAGACCAGGCAGCTAGCAGTGGAATCTCAGGGCTACAGGGGGCTGCTGCCATGGGCCTGGGCTAATGGCCCACTCGCTGGAGGACTGGGGGTCCACCCACAAGCCTGCAGCCTGATGTGGGAGGCAACAAGCAAAGGGGGAGGAATTGGCAGGAGTTGCCTGGGGGCTGTTGAGACCTTTTCTAGGACTGTGTCGGCCATGCTGAACGCTTCCATGGTTTATTAAAAATGTCACCCGCTCCTGGTCATCAGGAAGCGAAGTCGACTGGACCTCCCTGCAGACAGCACATCTCACGGGGGCACCAGACTGCTGTTGCAGCTGCATGCCCACCATTTTATCTGCCGCGGGGCCAGCACAGAGTCACGCCAGAGGCATCTCCCTTGGATGCCTTCAATGGTGAAAGGAGGCAGATGGATGTTCATCGCTGGGGTGGATTGGATGCGCTGTGCGTTCTTCCATCCCTAAGGATCCCTCCTTGTCAGGCTCTGCTTCAGGGTGCTGGGGGCGGGGGAGGGTGGTGGTGGGGATGGACAAAGCAGAACAAGTCCCTGCCCTCTGGTGCACCCACTCCTGAGAGCTGTTTCTATTCAGAGCTGCTTACAGCCCCCCAACCCAGTCCCTGTGGGCACTCAGGAACCGTGACTAGGTGGGCGATATTGCTTCTTGCCTTGCGACTCTGTTGTGCGGACAAAGATTCTAAGTCGATGGTGTTGAAAGTTCACAGACCCCCCCCAGGTGGCACCACACTCCTGGACTTAACCATCCCCTGGCTGGAATGTGGGGCGTGGTGTAGAGAAGGAGCCAGACTCACGCTGGGGGTGGGCCGTGAGGGTGAGTGGGGCACCCTGATCCCTCTCCATGGTGGCAGAGATGGAGGGAGGGGTTGCGTTCTCTGTGTGGAATGTGACTACTGTGAATCAGGATTTGGGGAGCAAACTGCAGATGGGGGCTCTCCAGAGACCTTAATCCTGCCTCTGAACAAGCTGCTTAAATATAATACTCCTAAATATAAATATAATACTCCTAAATAAATCTTCCCTGTGAGTGGGAGAAGATAAGCATCAGATGAAAGAGGTGATAGGGTCCACTCCAAGGAGTCTCATCTCGCTGTGGGTGCCGGGTGTCCAGCTGGTCTTCCTGCACACAGCTGTCCTAAGGTGCTGACATACTGTGTGGGGACACACGACCTCAGTGTCTTCACACAGGCAATGCTCCATCATGGCTGTGACCCTGACTGGAGGTGAGGGGTGCAGAGGGGTGCCTGCCCTGACATTATGGAGGTCTGGAGCCTGAAGTAGTGGACTGGCCCTCTGCAGAGACCCGCTAAGAAATGGATCAGCGGAGGGACACATGGACTGACATGTGTCCACACCGAGGCCCCTGCGACCCAGACACCGCCTTCGGCCACCTCAGACGCACAACTTCTCACACTGTCTCCAGAGTACAGGCAGCAGCCACACACGCTCCCCTGTGAAATGCTGGCGAGTGCTTCCCCAAGCAGGTGCAGGACATTTGGCTTTTTGTTGGGTCGCCAGATCACCTCACTGGCCCTGGAAGCTGTGACCTCACATGCCCTAAGTCTGTCCTTGTCAAGTCAGGTGAAAGAAGAAAGCACAATGGGCTCATCAGTGTTGTATATGGATGGTGGGAGGAGAATCCAGCTTGATATTTTTCAGAGTTTATAAAACAGGATATACGGGGTTTGAAGCATCAGCGACCTGTCTGGAGTTGGCCGCTGGGGTGGCAAGAACGCAGGGAAGGAAAAACCCGGAGCCCAGTGAGAGATGCAGAGCGCTCAGACGCTGGAGCCCACGTCTCTGAATAAATATGGACGCCTGCCAATGACGCAGTATTAAGATATTTTTGAGCTGCCGAAAATTATATATAGAAAAGTTAATTTTTGTGAAAATATGTACATTTGTTACATTTTTATGTCCACGGAAGCATTTTGAAATCTATATTTCCAGGCTGCTTTGTAAAGTACTGGGCATTCTTTTCTATTTTTGCCATGAGTGTTGCAGCTACTCTAAGACGACTATCTTGTCATTTCAGAAAACGGAAGCCAAAATAAGCGCATAGCTCTTAAAAAGAAGGTTGGTGAACTTTACCAAAATTCCCTGTGCTTTTGGTGAGAGCGAAACAGCTTCTTATTATGGGTTACTACATTTGCTTTGATGAGTAAACATAAGAAAAATAAACATGTTATTACATAACGGATGAACTTTTTCTAGATAGGCAAAATCCTGCCAACAAATAAGAGTTTATGAGAGGGGAGGGATGGTTCAAGGCAATATCGTTGGTCCAAAAGTGGCACATTAAAAAAAGGTAAACCAGCACCCTTATTTTCACATAGTAATATGAGGTTGAGAGAGGGCAAGTGACCAGCCCGAGGTCACTCAGTAAGCTGGAGGCAGTCAGGTGTCCTGATCAGCAGCTCTTCCCGCAGAAAAGCTCCCTCTGCAGTGGGGCTTCTGGACAAGTACCCCGTGTGAGGTCAAGAGGGGTTCCCTACCCCCCAGATAGCAGACTCCCCTGTATGACTTCCTGAGCCCCAGTACCTGGTTTCAGTCTTACCTTGCTGTTGTCTGAAGCGATGTCTGATCATGCCCATTTTACAGATGAGGAAGCATTCTCTGCTGGCTGATGCTATAGGGAGTCAACGCCAGGGAGGGGAAAGACTCTGACAGCGGCATCCTCAGCAGCCAGCCAACAGCAAGCTTTCCAGTGATATTTTCTCCCTATTCTTCTTGGGTACACTGTCCTCACTGCATGCATGTGTGTGTGCAAGCGCACACACACACACACACACACACACACACACACACACACACACACACACATGCCTGCAGAACAGATTCAGAGTGGCTTTGTCTGCACCCTAATTCGTCACGATTCCTGGGAGTCCCTGCAATCCAGGAGGCAGAGAAGTCAGCTCTCCAGAAGACCAGGAGCTGGAGATGAGAGGCCCCGAGAGCTGGCATTTTCCTGCCATGTCCATGGCCTCGGCTGTCATTGTCTATGGCCTCTTGGTCCTGAAGGTGACATGGCAGGACCCTGGCCTGCAGGGTTTTCTCTGAGCCTCGAGTGTGAAGAGGCCCTCGTTGGCAGTGTCCATCCCGTGGCCATAGGCTTACCTCTTTCCTGCAATGATCAGGGTGCACGCACGTAGTCAAGGGCCGGGCTCTCTGGTCCTCACAGTGGCTCGGCATGCAGCGGGAAGATGCCGGGAGGGGGAGGAAGGATACCACGACCGCGATGGGGAAGGAACTGAGGCCTGGGGACAATCGTAGTTCAGGCCCAGCTCCCCAGTGCCAAAGAGGTCAGCTTCTCTGTACCCCAGTTTCCTCCTCTACCTCTTTCAGTGGAAGTGTGCCGAGAGAAAGAGCACCAGAAGTGGGGACAGACTCCTGCCAGAGTCTGTAGTGGGGACCCATGAGCAAGTAGAAATAAGCAGGGGTGCAGTGGCGAGAAAGGGGCCACCTGCTGGGTCTGATGGAAGGGAAACAAGGGCATGTCAGCCACCCTGTCACCACGCTTTTGTCTGCACAGACCAAGATTTCCTCTCATCCACAGGCTGGGCAAATTGAATCAAGAAATCCCCTCGCCTCCTTGAAGCTCCGTGTTATAACAGTTCTTGTCCAAGTTATTTACTGAGGGCTCATACTTCAAACACGGCCGAGTTCTTTCCCACAGTCCCCTGTGTTGGAGTTTAGCTAGATCAGCTCACAATTAAAAAAATATATGTTTAATTTGCTTAATTTAAAGTATCTACCACAAAGTACCAATACAAAGTGAGTCTTCTGTATTGGTACTTTGTGGTAGATACTGTTGTGATTATTTTTATTGTAAATTTTTAGTTTAGTTAATTATTAGTTGTTCATTAGTAATGTTCACACCCTCTCTTTACTTAACTATATTTTAAAATAAAAATTGCATGCTTCCAGAAAAAAGTCTATTAATATATTATGCAATATTTTATTGCTAGTATGGAAGGAATATCTATAAGAATGTATTACTATGCAGTATTACGTTTTTGTCTATGAATGATCATACAGTAATCCTACAAAAATGAAGCAATTTCCTTTTTTTTTTTGCTTTTTGGGTCACACCTGGCGATGCACAGGGGTTACTCCTGCCTCTGCACTCAGGAATTACCCCTGGCTGTGCTCAGGGGACCATATGGGATGCTGGGATTTGAACCCGGGTCGACCGCGTGCAAGGCAAACGCCCTACCCGCTGTGCTATCTCTCCAGCCCCCAGCAATTTCCTTTTTTTAACATAAAAAGAATTGGTAGATGTAGAAGTATTGACTTTTGCCTTGAGCTACATTGTTACTACCTGCATAGTATTCTATTATCTTATGTGAAATAGTTGATTTAACGAGTTCATATTGATGCCAGCTCTGGCAAGATATTAGGAGATTTTGAATTTCTCTTATTTCAAGCCAGACTGCACCAAATATCTCTTGTGTGTTTGTACAGTTGAATTTGTGCAATAACTTCATAGGGGAGAGATTACACTTGATCTTAAATGTATTTGAAATGATGCTTAACAAAAGTCTTAGCTGGGGTGATGCCCCTGAATTTGGGTTTTTGCATCAAGGGCCAGAGCAGCAGGAGGGTGACAGAGCTTCGGGCAGAGGAGACGGGTTTCTGAGATCTGTTGCCCAGACTGTGTAGGGCGAGTTAACACTTCTCCGTGATGAGGTGGTGGGCCTGGGCAGTGTGGGAGAGCTGGGAGGCTCAGAGGGGAAAGTGAGGAACCTCAAGAGGGCGGACTGGGGCTGGCTTTGTGGGGAGTCACTGGATGGCTCAGGCATGTGTGGAAGAAGGGTCACGCTGGACAAGGGTCCCAGGATCTCTAGGAGTTGTGGATGCAGTGTGGAGTCGAGCCAGGAGTGGGGTCTGGTTCTAAGGAACTGGATGGACAGAGCTGCCCACTCCGTCCTCCCTCCCCAGCTCTCTGGTGGCTCTCTGAGGCGGCCAGCACAGATGGATCAGAGGAGATTCTACTGTGGACAGTCTCTGGGATTCTGTCCAAAGAAGCAGGACCTCCTCTGCCCTGGTGTATCAACCAGCTTCCGTGCTAAGGAGTTGGAATCATCATGTCACCTTGCAAGCATGAGCAGCAAGTAAAGCTGTGCAGCTCCTGGGGAGACACGCTGGCTTTAGGGCCAGGTGGAGAGACGGGGTCCAATCCCCATCTGTGCCTGCCTCCTCTTGCTGTGCTCACGACAGCCTGGCCACAGCCCGCCAAGTTCCGGGGCAGAGTGACTAGAAATGAGACGATGTCTAGAGCAGTGTGTCATTGTTTTCTAGCTTTCTATCCCATTGCTCCCCCACAATCCCCCCACACACACACACTGTCCAGTTCTACTGCTAAGGAAGAATTTTAAAAAATAGCCTAAATTTTTTTAAAGACAATTCTGTCCTTAAAAGATAGGCACAAATTGGGTTCTGAGCCTTTTAGCAGCCTATGCAAAAATAGAAACATACCCGATATCCAACAAAATACATCTTGGGTGCTTTCTACATGATTGCCGACTGCCTGTATAGGTTTGTGTATAAGAAGCTCCAAAAATATTTCTATAGCACGAAGTTTTTACTGACTCTGCTTCATAAGAACTGTGTGACTAGACTTTAGCATCTTTGAATCTGAGTTTTTGCAGGTGTCAATCCACATAGCATAATAATTCTTGCCAGGTCTCTCCGACGGAGACATTGTGAGGACCAATGGTACACAAGGAAAGAAAATGCTTACTGGCTGATAAAGCCTCAAAAATGGGTAAGATAACCATGCAAGTAACCTGATATGAGCTTTTCATATATAGGTTGTCATTCAGCACAGCTTAAGATTGATTTTGTTACACTGCCAGTGTAATTCAAATATCTCAAGGAATCCTTTCATCCATCCATCCATCCATTCATCCATCCATTCATCCATCCATCCACCCACCCACCCATCCACCAACCCATCCACCCACCTATCCATCCATCCATCCATCCATCCATCCATCCATCCATCCATCCATCCATCCATCCATCCATCCATCCATCCACCAATCCACCCACCCATCCACCCATCCACCCACCCATCCATCCATCCATCCATCCATCCATCCATCCATCCATCCATCCATCCATCCATCCATCCATCCATTCATCCATCCATCCATCCATCCATCCATCCATCCATCCATCCATCCATCCATCCATCCATCCATCCAAGATAAAAGATAAAGGCCATCCCAGGCCTTTAGAGGCTTCCTAGTGAAAAAGCAAAAAGAATTTCTAATTTCCAGAGTTCTGACAAATGGACCTAACAATCAATGCGCATTGGCAATCTGCAGGGCAGCTCTAAGGAGTTGGTAAAGCTGGCCATCCCTCATCCTTGGCTCTGAGCTGGCATATGTGAACTTGTAGGGGACCCCCTGTGGCCTGCTGGGCTACTCAGAGAAGTGAGGCTATCTGGCTTCACAAGCTGGGGAATGTCGAGTATTTGATGTCCACTCTGTATTTCTAAACCACTTGCTCTTTTAGATCTCCTCACTGTGTTGATCCATGGGCCAGAGCATCTCTGTGTTGTTTCTGCATGAAGCAGGAGCAGTGTGGATGCTTAGCTGCTGAGACAGGAAGCAAAACTCCCTCCACATCATCTTTAAACAAACTCAGATGCGTCCCTCAGGCCATCTCTCCTTTAATGCACTCCTGGTCAGCTTGCCCTTAAGGTCTTGCCTCTGCTCCCTGCGCCCAGGCACGCCTGGCCACCCATTGCCATGCTTGTGAGTGCAGAGGAGAACCCCCAGGGCCATAGACTCAGTTGAACCATTGTTCTGAAATTTATCAAATTCAGGCTCTACCGAACACAGCCTTATTTCTTGAGAAATCTCTGCTGTTGACATTCCCTGGGCTCGCCCACCTCGGAGAACTTGGTGTTCAATCTCCCCTTGCCTCCGTCTTTATTGAGGACCTCCTTGGGTGCCAGCTTTCCTGTTTCGAAAGCCCACTGCTCGTGCAGAGTAGAGTGAACACAGCTAGGAGAGGGTGGGAGAAAGGGTCTGGGACCTCGTGGGGTCACTAGGAGCCATTCCAAACTCTGTTGGGGAGGAACAAACTCTCTGGACATGGGAGGGCAGAAAACATGTTCGTCAAGGGGAGTGGAAGTTGAAGCAGCTCCTCAAGTCCCCCTGCTCCCCTCCCTTGCTCTCACAAAAGTTGTGCATTCATGTGGATGCTGCTTAGGCAACTGGGTCGAACTCTAAAGTGTGGAGGAGCACGAAAGTGGAGGACCTCACAACCCCTCAGTTCACAAACAGCACCATTGGAAAGCTGCCCCCAGACCCCTTTGACACTTATTGGCGAGCATTAGGAGCCCATGCTTGTCCAATTGACAAAGACAGAATGAAAAGGTTCCTATCGTAAATGCAATCACATAAACCATGCCTGTACTTTTAGCACACAGTCCTTAATTACTTCCATACTTTTATGTACAAAGTGCGCGGAATGCATTTCCGGATACTTAGCAAATTGAATAAATCAAAAAATTCTTCTTCTTTCTAAATTTGGGCAATCTGTATAGGGGAGGTTTAACTTGAAGGTTGGTGACATGGCGTATATTATTTCTGAATAAATTTCCTTGGAGTCATTGATCCACTGAGTGTCAAATAAAATGTGATACCCACAAAATTCATGTATGACCCTGACATTTTTCCAGTACTTAAAGTAATTGCCCTTCTGTTTAATAACAGTGTTTATAAAATTACTTTCTGATTGGCTAGGTCCATGGCACACTCGTGTCAATAATCTGCTGCAAATATATGCCTGTGGCCTTTGGCCTTGGTTTTCAAAATAATTTTCATCTCTTAAGCGTGAACTGGTGGCAGCCCTGGGAGCTAGGAGTCAAGGCTCCATGCACCGACATTTTCTTGCTGTTTGGACCTGGCATTTTACAACACTCATTTCAGCCTTCCGGGTTTGTGCACAGATTTGAGGATGCATCTCCCATCCTCCTGAGGGTGGGGGATCCTGTGAGGTACTTCCCATCCAACTGGCGCGAAACCCCCGAGAGCAGTATGGTAGCCGTCTTATCCTCCAGATTTTACAGACTGAGAAATGGCAATTGGTGTTTTTTTCCCCTTTAAAGAGTATTCAAGTGAAGAGGAGATGCTTTTGTAATCCAAACTCTAACTGCTCTCCAAACCAAACACCACCTTTAGACAGTAGCTAAATAGAGAGCCTTTAGCTTTTAATCTAAGTATTTCCATTGAAGGTTAGAACTCAGACTCTTGAAAGTACACACCCAACACTTCTGTTTCCAAGGAACTCGCCTAATTTCTGAGGGACTGCTGTATTTTTGTCAGTCAGAGGAAAGACGTGACTTATTACACCTCATTGACACCTCTGAGTTTGGGGGTGCTAGTGAGACATTATAAAGCCTTCTAATCTTTCAGTGAGCAAGGAAAAGAGGTGATGTCTTTAGAATTTCCTACCAGGTTTGAATGGCTTAGCAATCTGTCTTTTTTTTTTTTTTTTTGCATTTTCACTGCTTCTACCAATGAGACTACCAGAAAAAAATATTTTTTAAATTTACTTTTAGATCATTGTTTTGAAATACTAAGACTTAGAAAAAGCTGTGGGAATAGTACTGAATTCCTTTAAATGCAAATATATTATAGTTTCTTAGCTCAATTATGAAAACCAGGAGTTTACCTTGAGACTATGTCATTAATTAATTCATCTTACAGACCTATTCAAGTTTCCCTGATCTGTTTTAACTCCAAATCTTAATCTCCAGGAACAGACACCGGGACTTTCTCCAAGATGGGACCATTTGTTGGTCATTCCTTGCTGTGTCCCTCTATGACTTGAACACACTGCAAAGAGGCAGATCTCTTGTTTTGTAAACATCCATGTATTTGGTTGGCCTGCCAGTTTTATAAGGATTCAATTGATTTTATGCATCTTAGGCAAAAGTACCCCCAACAGTGTCGTGAACCTCAGGACCAAGGGCCACAAGATCTACACAGCTCTGGACAGCAAGTGTAGATCCCAATCGCAGGTCTCAGAAGGAGATTGGAGATTTCTCGGCTGTAGGGTCATTCTAACCATGATGCTGATGCTTGTAATAAAGAAATATCATCAGTCTGGAGAGATACTATAGCAGTTAATGTGTTTGCCTTGCATGAAGCAGACCCTGGTTAGATCCCTGCACCACCTATAGTCCCCTGAGTCCTGCCAGAAGTAAGCCCTGAGCACTTCTGGGTGCACCTCCAAAGTCAAAAAGGAATAAAAAAAACAAAGAAAAGAAAGAGTCATGTGGAGAGATAAGTTGAAACAATACAAACATCCTATTTAATTTTATACTTCCCCCCCAATAATTTTATATCCTTTCATGCCTATCAAATTATTAGTTTGTTGGTATAATGTTTTACTTCCTTCACTCTATCTTTTTTTAATTGGAGCCAGCACTGGTCAGGGCTTACTCCTGGATCTGTCCTCAGGGTCATTCTTGGCTATGCTTGGGGGCACCATATAGGGTACTAGGAATAAAACCTGGGTCATCTATATGCAAATTAAGTGCCTTACCTACTCTACTGTACCACTCTCTTGCTCTGTTCTCCATTTTCTCTCTCTCTCTATATATATATATACACATATATACATATATGCATATATATCCACAAAGGTCTATGGATTATGGCAAATCTAAAGTGTTGGTGGGCCATGTGGTGTTGATGTTCAAACCCAGGGATTTGTATATGCAATGTTTGTGCTCTACTGTTTGAGTCATATCTCTGACCTATCTGCATTTCTTAAATTTGAATTCTTCTGAGGAACAGCTAAGGAAAAGCTGTTTCTTCTCTCTCATTATTCAAAGTTTTTCATTAGGGTAGACTCATTGATTTTTATTTTCTTCTATGGGTCATAAATCTATTACTCTCATTTTGCTGTTGCTCAAATTGCCACAACTTTGACCACAGAGAGCACCTTCCGATCATCCTCTGGTTCCTTTGATGTGTCTGCATCAGTGTTTGAAAACTCAGGAGGGGTTTTTGTGTGTTTCAATCTGTGCAGGTTGGAAAATGCTCAAGCCGCACAAAGAAGCATACATGTAGAAGGAGAAGGGAGACTTCATTTCCCCAAACTCTTAGCCCAGACACACTAGAGCCGCAATTGACAAAGTGTACATTTCCACATACCTACGCAAATCTATAATCATATGATTATATCTATTCACTTTAAAACATACATAGAAACATCCTGTAGACTGGAGCCATAGCACAGCAAGTAGGACGCTTGCCTTGCATGCGGCCAACCTGGGTTCAATTCCTCTGTCCCTCTCGGAGAGCCTGGCAAGCTACCGAAAGTATCCCGCCCACACGGCAGAGCCTGGCAAGCTCCCCACGGCATATTCGATATGCCAAAAACAGTAACAAGTCTCACAATGGAGACGTTACTGGTGCCCGCTCGAGCAAATCGGTGAACAATGGGACGACAGTGCGACAATGCTACAGTGCCACATAGAAACATCCTGTATTACTGTTTCAGTACCTTGCCTTGCTCCATATCAATATACCCTGCATATTATTTCCACATCTTCCATTCGTTTGTTCCTAAATGCAGAGTTCCTTCCATCTTGCTATCTAAAGATTTGCTATAATCCATAGTCCTCTGTGGATAAATAATTAAATACATGTATTCATAGCTAAGCAGATGCAGCTACTACATACTACATTTTTCTCAATTAATACTTGCGACCTTTATTGGGAAAGAGAAGAATTCCTATAAATGACTACAGGACAAATTTCAAGCAGTAGCAGTGCTGGGTGGAAGATGGAAGTCTTTGCCGCTCCCATGGGTTCCCATTGTTTCTATTTGCATGTCTTTAATTATGAGTGACACCGAACATCTTTCCATATGTTTATAAGTCATTTATATTTCTTTCTCTGTGAATTGCCTTTTCATATCATTTGCCCATTTTTTTCTATTGAATGATTGATATCTTTCTCACTGATTTGCAAGAGCTTATTATATATTAAGAAAATTAGCCCTTTTCTGTCATTTGTGTTATAAATATTTTTCCCAGTTTGTCATATGCTTTTTGATTTTGTTTAGAATTTTTATCATAATGAGGTTTTTTTACACTTAGAGTTATCTGTCATATTATGACTTCTATGACTTCCTCTTAGATTTTACACAAACTTCCATAGTCTTCTTCTTATTATTATTAGTTATTGTTATTATCCATTAAATTTTAGATGCTAAATTATTAAAATTTTATTTTGGTTTAGGGAGTAAATTAGGGCTCCAGTTTTACAATTTTATCTTCTCCCAACACAGCATTCATACCATTTGACTTAAATTGCATTTATTAAATAGTTCTTATTTTTCTCATTGATCAAAAACTTGTCTTCATCATTTATTGAATTCTCATGTGAATTTGTGCTCATTTATCTCTTTTATTTAGTTGACCTGTCTGCTATTTCTGCACCTATTTCAAACTGCATCGATCACTACCTTATACGATGTAGGGGCTGGCCAGGCAAATTCTTTTGCTTTTTTCAGAATTTCACTATCTAGTGTCATATTTAGATGGCTTTAGTCACAATTTAAAATTGCTCTCTTAAAATAGTCAACTGAAAGGGATGAGGAGGCTCAGTAGACTCGTAAATATAAAATGGATTATTAGCATTGTGGCTAGAGTCAAATATTCAACAGCAAAACGGTACTTCCTGTTTCTATTGCTCCGTCATCGTAATCATCTGTTTGCTTTTTTTAAAAAAAATTATATTTAGAGTTCCTTCTGAGTACCCTCTCTCCTTCACACCCTTGCTCTGCAGCTGTCTCTCCCTCAGGTTGCGTTTGTCAACCAAACCTTTCCTTTGGATTTTTCTCATTGGTATTTCTCTGGGTTAATCAAAACTTCGGATCTCTGTATATTCATTTTACAACCAGCCACCTTGCTGAATTGTCCTATTATTTCTTCTTTCTGTTTTCCCCTGCAGTTTTTCATAAGCCTTCTAGCTTGAAACCATAGTACCTGCAAATAATAATCATCTTCCCTCTTTTTAAAAACAAACTTAGGCTTTCGTAGTTTCTTCCTCCCTTTCCATTGCATAACTAATATGTTTGAGAAAACTATTCCGAACCACGTGGTCCTGAGTAGCCTGCTTCTGAGAGTGGCGTGTGGGGCTTGAACATTTCCGCATGATACATCTTGTTAGGTGCAGGCTCCAGAAGCATCCTCTGATGATTTCGCTGATTGTCTATTTATGTTAATCAAGGATTTGTGTTTAAATTTGTAAATGCCTCTTATGGATGTATGAACATAATCATGTTTTTTTTTTGGTTCTATATAATATAAAATATTAAAATTAGTGAGTTATGTTAGTAGATTTCTTCATCTTGAAGCATCTTTTAATTTTAGGAATCAAAATTCATTTAATTGATGCCTGTTATTTTTCATGAGGTACTATTGCTATTTTCTAAA
The DNA here is from genome assembly GCF_027595985.1 of Sorex araneus. Lineage (NCBI taxonomy): Eukaryota > Metazoa > Chordata > Mammalia > Eulipotyphla > Soricidae > Sorex > Sorex araneus. The sequence goes on from NC_073309.1 coordinate 35,940,767, forward strand.
AAAAAAAAAAAATATTGGGACCTACAGCCAGCTGTGCTCAGGGTTTACTCCTGGAGTTGTACTCAGAGATCAGTCCTGGTAGTGCTCAAGGGACCATGAGAGGTGCTGTGGATCAAACCTGGGTGATCCACACGCAAAGCAAACGCCTTACCCATTGTACTATCACTCTGGCCCCCAGAAGTCTACATTTTAGAACACTATTTAGGATTTGTAGAATTCAAATCCTAAATAATTTTCAAAAGTGTTCCTGATTTATAGTTTTCCCCTTTTTTTATATTGTTATCTGGCTATCTGGTTTTAGTATCTGTTATATCACCTCCAAAAAAAAAAAAAGAAGAAGAAGTCTTTCTTTCCTCTTTAAGCCCTTGAACAGTTAAAATAGCACTGGACTGGTATCTTTTGTCTCTGGACGGATTGATAGAATTTCCCTGTGAAAACATCTGGGCCTCACTCGTTTCTGAAGGCTCTGACACCTCCAGTTCTCAATGTTTTCTTTTCCTGTAATTGGTCTGTTTAAATTCTTTCTCTTCTGGGTTCAATCTTGATAATTTATACCTTCATAAAATTCTTCATTTGATCTAGATAAATATATTTGCACAAAATAAAATGTTGCATTCTTTCATGTACAGTTTTGAATTTCTGTTATCGGTGGCTATCGTCACGTTAGTATTCCCAATGCTATCTATTGGTGCTCTCCTTTGAGAGTTATTCAGAACATTTGGAGTTTCTCAAGCACAGCTTCATGGGAGTTCATACGGGGCAGTTCTTGGCTGTTGGGAACCTGGGCAGGCGGGATGGTCAGCAGTGCCCCTGCTCTGCCCATGAGGTGTCCAGCAGCGTCCTAACTGGGATGACCCAAAGTATCTCAAGACTTTAAACAAGCTACCAGGGACCAGCTAGAGTCAGAGGCTGAATATTCCATTGTGCTTCCCACTCTCAAAGATGCATATTCGTTAGGTGGTTTTGATTTATTTCTCTACTGTTACTTTAATAATTTTTCCTACTTTAGAATATTTGGTTCCTCGTTGTGAATTTGCTGCTCATCCAGCACATTTTCTTGCTTTCTCTTTGAACAGCTTAGGTGTCAAAGGTTATGGTTGTCCCTCTATTAGACTTCTTTGACATGCAATAATTATTTTTTAACCAGAGATTCTTCGGTTTTTCTTTTCAGTTTCACATTATGTTGGAGTAATTTTTATTTTTAAAAGGTTTTCAAAGTTTTGTTTTGATTTTATTTTGGTTGTTAAAATCAAAATTCAACATACATATTACTCAGAGACTGTGATCTGGCTCAAGTTTTGTTATGAGCCAGATTTTCTAGAGATCTATTTATGCTCTACAGCCATCTGAAAAGAGCACATGTTTTCCATTTTAAGACAATGGAGTTTGATAGATCTTTATGGTATTTGATTTGTCAATTTCACTACTTTTCCCCCACAACACTTCTAATTTTTATCTATTTGATATGTGACCCAGCCAGTTACAATTACTCTTTTTGGTGATCCTATTTTAGAAATTATTTTGATTTTGTGATTTTGCTTGGTGAATTTTTGGTATGTGAAATAATTACATCTTCAATTAATCATTATTAAGTGTGTCTCTTGATCTAGTTAGATGTTTTTGTCTTTAATTTAAACTCACACTTTCTTCTTTTTATGTGTGCGTGTTATATTTTACCAATCATTATAATTTTAATCCCTCTGAACTGATGAGTCACATACATGAAAAATTTTTTTATATAATTCACAATAGACACATTTTCTTTCAGTAGAAGATTAAATTATTAAAATATTATCCCAGTTATATTTATTTATATTTATTGAATATATTTTCTATGACTATCTTTTGTCTATTTTTTTTGTTTTCTAGTATCTTTTATTTTCTTATGTTTCTTTATTGTATTTTGTGTATTTTCCACTAATGGTACAGACTGTTTATATTTTAAAATATTCTAGTAGTCACTTTTATTTGCCACTTAGAGTCCAGTAATCTAAACATTTTGTTTCCTTTTACTATTTCACTTGGTTTGCTTGTATACTTACTTGTTGTTTTCATATGGGATTAATAAGGGTCTTTCTGGTTTGAAACCTGAAAACCTGAAATGTATCAGGACCTCCCTGTCAGTGCCCCTTTCAACCTAAGCATTTCATTCCTCCATTTGAAGAGTTTTTCTTTTATCTTTGAATTTTCATTGCTTTTATAATGTTCTTTACATGTAAATATATATAAATATATAAATACAAATATAATGTTCTAACATGTACAATACTTCATACATGTTCTTTTGGCTTATCTTGTTTCATTAATTTTAGTTCTTGGTATTTTAAAATCCAATTTGTTTGATTTTTCTCAACATTTTCTTCCATGTATATGTGTTATCAGCAATGTCTGACAACTTAATTCTCCCTCTAGTGGGACTAACTTTCATTTGTGAAAAATGTCTCCTTTTCCTCCTCTTCCTTCCCCTTCCCTTCCCTTCTCTTCTCCTTCCCTCCCCGTCCTTCCCACCTCTCCTTCCCTTCCCTTCCCTTCCCTTCCCTTCCCTTCCCTTCCCTTCCCTTCCCTTCCCTTCCCTTCCCTTCCCTTCCCTTCCCTTCCCTTCCCTTCCCTTCCCTTCCCTTCCCTTCCCCTCTTCTTCCTTCCTGCCCTCCTCTCCTCTCCCCTCTCTTCCTTTCTCCTCCCCTCCCCTACTGTCCCATCCCCTCCTCTCCTCTTCCCTTCCCTTCCCTCCCCTTCCCTTCCCTTCCTCTTCCCTTCCTTCCTCTTTCCTTCTGGTGGAAAAATAGTTTTCTTTTTTCCTTCCATTACTTTTATAACCCTCCTATTTGATCATTTATATTTTGATCCTTCGTCTCTTCCTTATGGTTTGTATTAAAGAGAGTCTTTTTACTTCCTAGCATTTGCAGCTGAGCATTATGCTTGACATATTCTGCCATGCTCCTATCCTTTCCTAGAGAAATTTGTCTCTTGATTTGTATTCTCTATCGTTTTGGGCAGTCATATTTCTGATGGCTTTTTGTGGAATCAGTATTAGCAAAGGCTTTTCCTGAAAGAAATGACTGGAGGAAATGGAAGTAGAAACATTGGGATGGGAAGAGCTGAGGCCTTGAATACAGAATGAGGAGCTTGCCTTGCATCGCCAAGGGGTTTCAGGTGAAGGTCAGTCATGAGCAGACACAGAAGAAAGAAAAGAGGTTCCAATCCAACAGGTGTCTTGTCTTGCCTCCTTGCATCAGCTTCTGCCTTTCCTCTCAAAGTTAGGTGGCCAATCCTTATCGCCTCACTTTTGTGCAGCTCAGCATTTCCTACTTGCTATGTACCTGTCTTCATATCCAATATCCAATACGCATGGGTAGCTTGCCAGGCTCTGCCGAGAGGGTGCAATACTCTCGGTAGCTTGCCAGGCTCTCTGAGAGGGGCGGAGGAATCGAACTCAGGTTGGCTGCGTGAAAGGCGAACGCCCAACCGTTGTGCTATCACTCAGTAACAGTAAGTCTCTCAATGAGAGACGTTACTGGTGTCCGCTCGAACAAATCGATGAGCAACGGGATGACAGATGTACCTGTCTTATGCCCGGATTAGATTCCTCATCCAAAGAGCAGAGACTTCTGTGCTCACGGAGGGACAACTGGGTGTATGATCCTTGTTAGGACCCAGGTGTGTATGTGTGTGTGTGTGTGTGTGTGTGTGTATGTGTGTGTATTCTTCCAAGTGTTGTGTTTCCTAAAGCAGGGATAGGTCTAGGGCTAAGGTAGGCTGGGAAGACTTCCTGCAGGAGGGAAATTTAACAGAGTTTCCCAAAGCAGAAGCATCAAATCCCACAAAAATTTCAAAATGCACGTTCCAAGTTACCAACCAGCCCACACACTCTCAACAATATTTGAGAGTCTGTCTACTCTGCTCACCCCCACCCCAGCATTTTTGCTTTCAAACCTTTTATTTCCCAGCTCACTCTATTCCATATCCTGACCCTCCCTGAAGGGAGGCAGCTCCATGGGATCCAAAAATCTTGTTTGCTTTACTAGCTGCTGTTTCCCTGCTACTTAGAGCAGATGTTAGCCCAGAGTCGATGTTCAGTAAATATTTGTTGAATAAATAAATGCACATAGATGTCAGGCAAGTGACATGAACAGTGATGTGGACTTGATATTTCCATGTATATATAAGGACCGGGGTAGTCTTTTGGAAAAAAAGAGTGGTAATCTTATTTGAAGGAAGTTGCTTCAGTAAGTCTATTCTTTTTCAAATGTTATGTTCTTTTATCTTAGTAACAATATCACTCCCTAGAAACGGTACTTTATTTTATCACTCTGTATCACTGTCATCTGTTGCTCATCCATTTTGCTTGAGTGGGCACCAGTAACATCTCCACGTGAGACTTGTTGTTACTGTTTTTGACATATCTGATACGTCACGGGTAGCTTGCCAGGCTCTGCCTTGCAAGCGAGATACTCTTGGTAGCTTGCCGGGGTCTTTGAGAGGGGCAGAGGAATCGAACCTAGGTCGGCTGCGTGCAAGGCAAATGCCCTACCCGCTGTGCTATTGCTCTACCCCTCCTTTATTTTACTATCACAAAACAAAAGTGTACAACATGTAAGAGCAAGGGTAAGTACTTGCCACCACTCAGTCTCCTTGACAGAACCAGCAGGAAGTAGTGGGGACCGTGGGGATCTGGGAATCTTTCCTGCCTTAAGGGACAGACTCCACCCAGTTCCTGTAGGGTTGCCCACCAGAAGGGAAATCTGGTCAGTGATGCCACAGCGACCAGCATGCCAGCATGTGCCAGGAAGCCAGACATCTGAATCTGAAAGTGAGAGCTCCTGAAGTTTAACCGTTACTTCGAATATTAACCCCCAAAGTCCCCCCAAACCCTGAGTCTGAAACAATAAAGCACCGGGGAGTTTCTTGGTTGTGACTCCATTTGCCCATGCAGGTAACTGCACGGTGCCAGGTGATCGGCAGTCTTCCTCCTGCATCTGCGGGCCCTGCACACGTGCCCCTCTCCGCGATGACTCTCCCGTGTGCCACTGTGCAGTGTCTAAATGTCACCCATATGCAGAGCCGTGGTGGCTCTGAGCCGTCGTGGTGAGCTGTCTAAAGGGGTGTCAACTCATTGGACAGGGTATAATTTCAGTCAATGTGTTCTTGTCTTATTTTAGTTCAACATCATTTCCCAGTTGCAAACCTTTTGAATGACACACGAAATGCAAAACAACATGAAAGGTCCTCCCCGAGGCAGATCTGTGTCCGTGTAGAACTTTAATTATTCTTTTTGAATCCCCATCATGATGTGCTACCCCAATTCTGGCACACACACACACACACACACACACACACACACACACACACACACACACACACACACGCGCGCGCACAAAAAAAAATTAAAAAGTCTGATGGGGAAGATTTATGTCACCTGTACTAGGATTTTATTTTTTTATGATAGTCTTTATATTTTTAGAAACGTGGAACAAAAGGAAGGGCCTTTCTAATCAAGAGTATTCTTTAGATACGGAGCATTAGACAATATTTGTGATAAATAGGAAATAACGGCTCCTGTAGTCTTCCGCGGTGACATTTAGAATATCACATTCATCTTTAGCAAGTATTTTTAGGTGAGGTTGGAAGCACAGCCGCTAACATATTTGTGGGGAGGGAGAGGACGAGAGGGTAAGTTTAGGAGGTTGGAGACACTGATCAGAAAGCAAAATCGCCACCAAGAAGGGCGCAGAGGACAGGATTGGATTAGATGGTTCTCAACCCCGAAGGAAGAGCTTTCTGGGGGGAACATTCCCCCAGTCAGTTTCTTAGACAAGTCTGTGTCTCCAGCTTTGAAAAGGGCTCCAGAGGGGACCTGTGCGCCTCTCCCTGTTATGGGCAGAGTTTCGGGAGCCCTGCTGCTCCCTGAGGGCACGCAGAGGCTAAAATCCAGCAGCCCCCTTCCTCACTCATCCCTGTGCTGTGAAATCTTTGTCCTGGAGAGCTCCACTTCCTTTGATCGCTTCCCAGGGCAGCCTCTCTCCAGATCTGCAAACAGGGTCTTTATGCCCATGCCCTGGGCCAGCGTGGCAAGGGGGCCAGAGTTTTGTTGTAAGACTGACAGCAGGTAGAAAGCCGGTGGCGGGGCTGGGCTGGGTGCAAGCAGGACCCACATCCTCTGCCCCTGCCACCATCCCCCGCCCCACCCGGTCCCCCTTCCCCTCTCCCGTGTCAAGGCCCTCCTCTCTCCTCAGACCTGGACTCTCTTTTCTGGTTCCTTGCCTAGAACAATTCATTTTTAAACGACAGCCATGGCAGTGCCCTTCAATTCATATCCACGCTCCTCAAACAGAAGATTAAAAAGAAGTTTCTGGCGCTGCATTTAGAGGGAACCTTTAGTAACCCAAACTCACTTCCCGGCTAAACGGCCCTGTCTCCCGCTGCTGAGGAGAGGGTTAGTTATCGCCGCTGGCTTTCAGCTGACCCTCAGGCGGATGGGAGAATAGATCCCCTGTTATTTATTTGGGTGTTTTTGGCAATTTGCTGTATATAAAAGCTGTAAGTACAGCAGCAGCTGTACTTGCCCAAAAGAGGGGGAAAAAAAGGGCTAATAATGCAGATTTAAATGGTGTTTAGAGGGAACAAAACCTCAGAGATACGGCAAAGTTCAAGCTTAATTCAGACTCCGTGAACCAACATTGTTAGGAGAGCTCCCTACCCCTCTCCTGGGGCTAGCTGGGCTGGGGGCACCCGCCAGGGAACCGCTGGCCCAAGGTGAGCACTAGAGCCCAGAGCAAACCCCAGAGGGAGCACCTTGTGAGGTCGCACGGCAGATAGTTCCGGCTCCCTCCGACTCACAGAGCCTGAGCCTGCACGGGCTGGCAGTGCCCCCATGCACCCTTCTGGGCTTCCTCCCTTGGTACTGAGCTCCCCATCCTTTCTTCCTTTCACCACTGGTGCTGCTGGGCTCTAGTAGAACTTGGGAAGTCATAGGGGCCTGTGGGAAGTCAGTGGGGGGGGGGCTATGGAGGAATCCTGAGGGACAATTATAAAGGGAGTCTTGAGGAGGTGTGGGGGAGTCCTGAAGGGGTGTGAGATGTTCTTAGGGGGGTGGGGGGAGTCCTGAGGGAGTAAGGGCAGTGCTGAGGGGGCTGTGGAGAGTTCTGAGGGGGGGTGTGGGGAGTCCTAAGGAGGAATATGCAGGAGTTCTGAGGAAGTATGGGGAGTCCTGAGGGGGCTGTGGGGTGTCCTGAAGGGGTTGTGAGGGAGTCTGAGGGGGACTATGAGGGAGTCTTGAAGGGATGTGAGGTATCCTCAAGGGGTTGTGAGGGACTCCTGAGGAGACTTTGGGGGAGTCCTGAGGGGATGTGGGGTATCCTCAAAGGGTTGTTAAGGAGTCCTGAGGAGCTGTGGGGAACCACCACGTACTAAAATCAGGGGTTGAGGGGTACTCCTGGAAGCAGCAACAGGCAGCAGGATAGTCAGCAAACCACAATAGGGACACTTTGCATTTCTCTGAAAGATTCTTCAGGTCGCCTCAGCTCACCTGTTGACCCAGCTGGGCCCTCAGTTGCCCACTGAGCTTTTAGGCCTCCAAAACTTCTCAAGTGGTTACTAACAGCCTCTGACAGGTCACCTACCTTCACCTTCCTTACCTCCTGGTCCCAACTAAACTATTTCCAGGATCTTGTCATCACTATGTTCAATGCCTCAGGGAGCAACTCAGGACTGTGCCACCTCAGGCTGTCCTCAGAGACAGCCCATGGCCCTATCTTTGCATCACGCCCCTCCAAGGCCTCTGCTCAGCCAAGCACACCTCTGGTCTCACCTCCCTCAGACAGATAGAATTCCAGTGAGGCTTCCCTGGAAAGTTTGACACCTCCCTCCTCAATCCTCTCAGACCCCTTTCTGCTCAATGACCACCTCCATGGCCCTTCACACCCATAGCCACCCGTACTCTTGTGTCACCCAAATGACCTAGGGGAGCGCACCAGGAGGCTGCAGCTTGCCTGCTTCTTTTGAACAGGGGCGGAGGTGGGGGGACCCTCAGAACTTGCGTAGTATCTGCATGGGGTGGCGGTGGGATGCTCAATGCCTATGTGTGAACAAGTGAATTCATTAACAACAGACTCCATGGAACTCCCACATCAGCCAGGGAGTGTGACTTCAGAAAGAGTTTTGCCGTGAAACCAGACTGGCTCTTGTCACGGCTTTGGGTAATCTGTCCATCGACTTCTAAAACAACTCAGATAACTCTGGGACTTTTTTGGAGGATTCGCAGGCTGCACTGTAATGTGGGCATGAGGTGTCTAGAACTTGGGGAGGGGTGCTATCATGTGTGGTGAGCCGTGCTGCGGGGGTGCATCACAGGTGTTCTTCTGCAATGGGGGCATGGTGTGTGCTATTGAACGGGCTGTGTTGTGACGTGGGGTGTCCTCGTGAGAGGAGATGCCGTCCTGTGGGCCTGGGTTGAGCTGAAGAGCAGGTGTGCTGCATTGTGGGCTGTCTGATGACGCCCTTGAAGTAGGGAAGCCAGGAGGAGAAGGTGTCCAAGCTGAGATGCTATCAACTACATAGTGGGCATCTTTGGGCAGGAGGCCAACCAGAGGAGCCCAGGACCTGTTGGAGGAGGCAGAATCCTTTCTGGTGTGTTTGTTGTAAATGTCCAAGCATTATAGCCTCTGGGAATTGCAGTGTTAGGAGTTTGGGATGGAGCAGAAAAGGGGTGGGGGGATCGGTCTCTGGGGCCTGGAGAATGAGCACACCAGGGCTTCTGGGGTGAGGGCTGGGCATGAGGCCAGAGCTCCAGTTGGCACCAGAGGAGCAAATGCCCTGTGCCGGGTGGGCTCTGCTGCCTTGTGGCAAGGGGGCAATAGCAGCCTCTGTGCATGAGCCTCCTGGCTCCACTCAGACCTCACCAGCAGTCACTGACCAAGGGATGCACTGAGCCACCACCGAACCCCAAAGTGACTTTCTTCAGCAAATCTTTCTAAGCTATGCCAAAGCGGAAGGTCAGAGGGTGACCTTCTCTGGCTCTCTCTATGTCACTAGGAGAAAAGATCAGTATTGTTATAAGTACTTAGAATAGTGTTCTTATAAATATTGTAGTACTGTAACACTGTAGCACTGTCGTCTCATTATTCATCGATTTGCTCAAGCGGGCACCAGTCACATCTCCATTGTGAGACTTGTTGTTACTGTTTTTGGCATATCAAATATGCCACGGGTAGCTTGCCAGGCTCTGCCTTGCGGCCAGGAAACTCTCAGTAGCTTGCCGGGCTCTCCGAGAATCGAACCCAGGTTAGCCACATGCAAGGCAAATGCCCTACCCACTGTGGTATCACTCCAGTCCTGTTATAAATATTAGCAATATTTAATTTATTTAATTTGTTTTTTTTAACCTGGGGCCACACCCAGTGGTTCTCATGGCTTACTCCTGGCTCTGCACTCAGGGATCACTCCTGGCAGGGCTCAAGGAACCATAATATGTGCTACAGAGGACTGTCAAGCCTAGTGAGCCTCAGCCAGGGCAAGCACCTTACCCGCCACGCTATCTCTTCGGCCCCAGCATTATTTTATTCATCATCATCATCATCATCATCATCATCATCATCATCATCATCATCATCATCATCATCATCCCATTGATCGTCAAATTTCTCAAGCGGTCCCAGTAACATCTCCATTTGTCCCAGCCCTGAGATTTTAGAAGCCTCTCTACTTGTCCTTCCCAAAGATGCAGCATTGGAGGCTCTTTCAGGGTCAGGGGAATGAGACCCAGCTTGTTACTGGTTTTGGCATATGAATACACCATGGGGAGTTTGCGAGGCTCTTCCATGTGGGCAGGAAACTCTCAGTAGCTTGCCAGTTTCTCCCAGGGGGAGGAGTAGGCTATAAGATATTGCACAGTGCGCTTCCGGGAGCTTGCTTTTAAGTCTCTGGATGTTGGCCTTTAATGGGATTCCACGGTGCCGGGGGAAGTCCCTGGGTGTGACTGCCCCTGGCACCATGGAATTTTATTGATATTTTATAATATTGTAGGCATTAGGAGTCACCATATTTTTTTATGCTTTCTTCTAGAGATTGGGCGGGAGTTTGATAATATTTAGATGAGCTCCATCCTTACAGAAATTGGGTTTTAGGAGGACCTGCCTTGTAGGAGAACCAGACCCAGGCAGGTCCTACACTGGAGAGGAACAAGAGTGAAAATTACTCTCTTTTCTGTAGCACCAACCCAACCTCTAATCCCCGCTCAGCTGTTATTTATTTATTTATTTATTTTTAATTTTTTTTTTTTTAAATTTTATTAGTGAATCACCGTGAAGGTACAGTTACAGATTTACATATTTTTGTGCTTGTGTTTCAGTCATACAGTGCTCGAGTACCCATCCTTCCACCAGTGCCCATTCTCTACCACCAATGATCCCAGCATCCCTCCCCCCACCTCACCCCACCCCACCTCTGCGGCAGGGCATTCCCTTTTGTTCTCTCTCTCCTCTTTGGGTGTTGTGGCTTGCGATAGAGGTATTGAGTGGCCATCATGTTCAATCTATAGTCTACTTTCAGCCCACATCTCCCACCCTGAGCGGGTCCTCCAAATGCCCTTAACTTGGTGTTCCCTTCTCTATCTGAGCTGCCTTTTTCCCCCAGCATGTGAGGCCGACTTTAGATGGCTGAAACGGGACTCGGAGACAGTCTCATGCTGGTTACTTCCCATGCCACCTAGGCAGCCACAGCTCCGGTGTGGGCCCCTAACATGGCCCTGCGGGGGCTGGATAAAAGTGTCTGAGAAACACTCCTGACCCATTGAACACCGTGTCTTGGAAGGTTCTTGACTTTTTTTTTTTCAAGTGGCAGTGGTGCTAGGGGATTGAAAGGATTGAAACGGTGAAAACATTTTTAAATGATTCTTTTTCCCCCGAATATAGGCAAGAGGTTATACAGCAAGTTCAAAGCTAATTACAGTTATTTACCATGAGAAACACACCCATGTGAAAGGCAAGTAAATTCTGGCTCCCAAAAGTGTGCGTGATTCTGCATTGGTGGGTGGCGGACGGTCTGCTCAGAGGAGGAGATGGCGCACTGGTGGTCCCCTGGCCTCAGTAGCGCCCAGATGTCAGACACGGGAGGACAATGCCTGACGTCTGTCAGGTGGACGAGGGCCTGCCCTGTGCCTATGTCTTCAAGAGTCCTCTCTCAGTTTCAGCAAAATGGAGCTCTCACCCCCACACAATTGCTTTCTATGATTTTGCCAGTTTTATTAAAATAAGATTTGGGGGGGGGTGTATTTTTTTCCTTTCCACTGGTAGAATGTGCTCTTTAGTATCATTTTACATAATTTAATACAATTTGTTCCATCCATTGATTTTCATGGGGATACAAGCTGTTCGTTTCTGAGAGAGCTGGCAGAGGCACGGGCTGGCAAGGGCTCCGTCCTGATTTCAAACTTCTGGGGGGCTGTGGCCATTTGGAAGCAGGTCCCCTAGAAGAAGGGGATCACCAGCTACCTTGTGGAAACTGTCGGCTGTCTACGTGATGCTGGGGGGCTCTCCCCAAAGCTGCAGCTTGACGGAGGAGCCACGGTATTCCTCGAGACAGAGGGAGGGGGCCGCTGCGTGGCCCTGGCAGCTCCGCTCAGAAGCAAGACGTCCCCACCTTCTCGGCCTCCTCCCCTCATCCTGCTCTTGTTGGAAAAACAATCCAACAGCTAAAATGCAGAGAGAAGAACAGATCAGATTGGAATGACATGACCCAGTATCGCCACCCCCTCTCCTCCACCTGCTGCCCCAGTGCCGTGGCACTCAGATAAGTCCTTTATCTTGGGAGGTCCTCTCTGAGTCTACCCAGATCCAGATCCCCTTCCAAGGGCTGGGCTGGGAGCCCTAAACCCTTTGCCCATCCAGGGCAGGCTTTATCCAGCCAGGCTGGGTTTTTAGGATTAGAGAGCTATGTATTCAACGACATGCTCCAGAGACCCAAGTGTGGAAGACAAGACAGCTGGGTTCCAGGAGGCTGTGTGACCTTAGACAGGTTGCTTACCTTCTCTGACCTAAAGCCTTCTTGTAAAATAAGGACACTGAAGCATTTTGTGCAGAGCAGGAGACTGGAGACCTGCACTGGACTGGACTCACGTGAGCTGATGGCCCTCCAGAGTTTTCCCCAAACCTTCAGCCCCTGCAGGGTCCTGAGACCAGGAGGAGTTGGTGTGGGGTCTCCTGTCCTCATGTGGCTCGGCATGGTGGCAGGGGTCCCCTCACAGCCGGGTGGCTCAGGCCTCAAAGGAGGGGTGCCCATGTTGATGTCTTGCTGCTGATTTTTGGAACGCCCCGGTGTGCCTGCGCCCCTCCGGGTGCTGCTGCCTCTCTGTGGGGAGCGCCTGGGGCTGGAGGCTGTCATGTCACAGAGACTGGCAGGGACACAGCCCCTCTAGGGTAGGAGCCGCTCTCCGTGGGGGTGGCCCAGAAGTGATGAATCATCCTCAGCACCCCTGGGGGAATGCTAAGTAGGCCAAATAAAATGATCTGTGCTGGCCACAGGCCAGGGCCGCAGGGAGATTCTGGGCCAAGGGTCTGACACCAGGCCCCACGCCTGCTCCATGGCTGGCTCAGCAATCCTGCCACCACCTGGGGGCCTCTAGCCACCTGCTTGTCCCAGCGCTACCCCTTCCCCTCCCCGTCCTCCCAAACTCTCCTAGAGACCAACTACCTCCACCTGACCCAGGCAACGAGTGACCCCCCACAGGCCTGCAGGTCAGCCAGGAGCCCCCTCCACACACCTACTAAAGCTCTGGCACAGGGTGGGCAGCCATCATTCTTTGCTCAGTGGCAGGCACTGGACAAACCACTGTCACTGTCACTGTCATCACTGTCATCCCGTTGCTCATCAATTTGCTCGAGCGGGTAACGTCTCCATTGTGAGACTTGTTTGTTACTGTGTTTGGCATATCGAATACGCCATGGGTAGCTTGCCAGGCTCTGCCGTGCGGGCGAGATACTCTTGGGAGCTTGCCGGGCTTCCCAAGAGGGACGGAGGAATCGAACCCGGGTCGGCCGCATAAAAGGCAAACGCCCTACCTGCTGTGTAAACCACTGACAGGAATACAGTGTCCCTAAATCATCCTATGAGATGGGGCTCCTGATAGCTCCATTCTACACATGAAGGTCAGAGAGGTCGGGTGGCTGGCCAAGGTTGCAGAGCTGGTGACCGGCCGTGTGCTGGCCTGCCTGCTGCCTCCGTTGAGGCCTCCGTTGAGGGCTTGGGGGTCTCCTCCCAACTGTTACAGCCTCGGGACCTGCTAGGGAATGAGCAGGGCTTCTGAGAAAGCTCATTGGCTCTCCAGTGTGGAGCGTGGCACTAGGCACCAGAGCTAAGCTCTGTCCTTGCATAACAGAGAAGATCTGTCCCTGCACGGTGACCCAGTAGGGAGTGTCTGGGCACATTTGACAAGCACCAGGAATCTGGGGTTGAGTCTCATCCCCCAAGAATTGTCACCTAACTGCATTCCTAACTGCAGCATCTGGCCTTAATTGGGATTGGTCCAGGGCAGAGCAGAGTTAGAAAGGTGATAGGTCAGTAATGATAGCTTTATTTGATTGGACCATCCTCTTAAGCCGAGACTCTCTATAACATGTGTGTGTCTGACAGCAAATTTGACAATAAAGACAACAAAGGCCATCAGCTGTCTCCGGAAGTGGCTTCTCCACGCACCCGTCATCCTTTGCCCCCTGTCTGCCCGGAGACGGTGCGCAACGTGTCTGGGCATGTGGGGAAGAACCGTTCCCCAGTAACACTCTAGTGCTATTTAGCTGCCAGTGCTATTACCCTTCATCCTCAGTGACCAACCCCTGAGCCTGGTGGGGGAGCTGAGCAACTCGCCCCAGTCCAGGCCCTCTAGAACAGGCCAGTGAGTGGACACTGCTCCCTGTGTCTTAGTCAACAGGGCATCACGCCAGCGCAGAGAACCCTGTTCTGTTCAAACCTTGAGAAGGTTAAGGGCCAGGGACATGGAATGGGCGGTTAGCAATGAGAAGTTCCTCATGTCCCACCCCCAGTACCACATGGTTCTCAGGAGGATGGATGGGACAAAATTAAAACCAGAGACATGGATGTGACCAAAACAAGAGCAAGCAAGCAAACAAACAAAACCCAAACCCCAAAATGCCCCTGTGAGATGGTGCAGACGTGGGAAACGAACATGCTCTCTGGAGGGGCATCGTCATTGCCTGGGGTCCACGGAGGCAGACGGGCACCTTAAGCTGGCAGCACGGGGGCAGCCATTGCACCCTTGCTGGGTAAGGCAGGGGCAGTGAAGGAAATGGGCAGAAGCTCATTCATGGAGTCTGCAGAGACCATGGCAACCTGCAGTGGCCAGCACTGTGCCAGAGGGGACACTCCAGGTAGGGTGAGCAGGGTGGGCAAGGGTCTGCTCTTAAGAAAATCCCATCGGGGCTGGAGCAATAGCACAGTGGGTAGGACACTTGCCTTGCATGCAGTTGACCTGGGTTTGATTCCCAGCATTACATATGGTCCCCTGAACATCGCCAGAAGTAATTCCTGAGTGCAGAGCTAGGAATAACGCCTGTACATCACCAGGTGTGACCCCCAAAAACAGTAAAACAAAAAAAAAAACAAACAAAAAGAGAAAATCCCATCAACTGAGGGGACACAGACCGTGAACCTGAAAACCAACAGGACAGTATAGAAGGTGATTTCACGTGGTCACGGATACGTGAAGCAGACAAGAGGGAGACGGCTGAAGTCTCGGTCCTGGTCATTCACATTTCATCCCTCTATTTGCTGAATAATATTTACTGAGCATCTGCAGACGAGGGACCCATTGGTAGATAAGCAGTAAAACCCCGTGTTACCAATGAGCCGTCTATGGGGGCGGGGGTGTGTGAGTGTGTATCTGCAACGTCCACGCTGTTTCACTGTGTGTGCCTGGGAGACAAGGGAGAACCCAGGCAGGACGAAGACTGGGCTGATCCCCACCACCCCTCTGCACCCCCCCCACACACAGCCTTGGGGTCCTGGTCTATAGACCCCGCCAGCAGATTCTGCTGAGAAAAAGCTTTGAAAAATTCTCTGTTCTCCAGGCCCTTCCTTGGCACAGCCTCGCCTCCCTCCCTTCTTCCTGCTTCCCGATCTGATCTGAAGGGCTGCTTCCGCCTCCTAGGAGGCCAAGTCCTTGTCAGAGCTTACCTCCGCCACGTCACGGGGAGCACCACCTCGGGTCTGCGGGTGAGGCTGGGTGAGGCACCACCAGCAGGCTCCTTTTTATTGCTCACCCAGCCACACGCTGCAAAATTAATTTGCAAATGAATCACATTTACTGAGACCTTCTGGATCAGATAACAGATGCAGCCTGGCCTATTCCAGAAGACCATCCAGAGAAGAAAACCCTAAAAGCTTCCGTGGACAAAGGGACATCTGCTGGCTGAGCCTGGTTCCTTGTTGGTGGGTGTTTGGAAGCCTCTCCTGGAAACAGAGGCTGCAGGCTCCAGCCTGCAAGGGTTCCTCGGGCGGAAGCGGGGCCAGGCAGTGGGCATTCCCGGCCGGCTCTCTGGATTCGTTCTCCTGCAACCCTTCCGAAGCAACCAGGAGCCGGCTCTCCCTCCCTGGCCATCTGCTTGGAGCATCTGGTGATCAGGTGCTAGCCCCACACCGGAGCAGTCGAGCTGAAATGTGCAGTCACCTTGCCACCCACGCTGGCTTTTGTTACGTGGCCAGGCTGCCCCTCTTTGTGTTGTTTGGGAAGGGAAAATCCAACGATGGGGGTTTGCCAGGGCTGCCTCCAGATCCCGCAGCCTGTGCCTGGCCTCGCCTCCAGCCTGGCCCTCCCCTCCCCTCCCCTCCCCTTCCCTCCCCTCCCGCCGGCCTTTGTGGTGAAGGGTGGGGGCTTTCAAGAAAGAAACGAAAAAAACGTTTCCTGGGTGTTCTTCTTACCCGCTGCGTAGAGCTAGACTCAGACATTTGGGTCCTCCCCCAGAGGAGAAGTGCCCCTCTGGGGACCAGGCACCTCCCTGGGCACCTGTCTCTGCCTTGTTTAGTAAGGAAAGGGTGGGGGTGGCGGACATTGCTGCTGGCCCCCAGGTTACTCTGGCTATGTGGGGTTACAGGTGATGGGCAGGAGGAAAACCTCCACTCTACTTCCTCCTCCACTCTGCAGGGGTGTGGCTCCCTCTGAGCACTGCCAGCCGGACACTCAAGAATGACCCGCGTCCCTATTCCTCCCAAGAGAGGGGTTCCATTTCCTTGTCTGAGCCACTGAGGACTCTGCAGCTAGCTGGAGACCCTGCAGGAAGACATGGTTTTCTTACTTTTTAGACTAATAAGCCACGATCCCAAGCACTGATTCTGCAAACATAGGGAGCCCTGAGCTCTTGCATGTCCTGGGTCCTGTGTTTTCAGGTATCTCTTCTCCAAGAGAGTCCTGGGGTCCTCAGAGAGTGGAGAATGGGCATCTGCTAGGAACTACGTCATGATGAGTAGGAGGTTTTCTGAAGACTCCTTGCATTGCTTTAGTTGTTTGGTGTGATCTTGAACATGATGGAGACAGCCTAACCAGGATAAGGATACATTTATTTCCTTATTTCTCTTTCTAGGTTTGGGCCTTATTCTGGAATGTTCTTACCCAAAGCAGTTAGCCATTGAGGCCTAGTGTATGTGTCCTTAGCTCTTCCTTCTGATGTTGCTACAGTCTTTTCTCTGCCTGCTGAAATTAGTTGAGATCTTGTTCTGCAAGATGGCGAGGAAAAATAAAGAAGACAAAATCCTATCCACAATCCATTAGTTAGTTATTGGCTCTAGGTGTTTCCTCTAGATGATGAGAAAGAGTGTGTGTGTGGGGGGGGGGGCGGCTATGGGCACTCTGCTACCTCAAAACATGTCACCCACCACAGTTCCACTAGCCTCCCTGTTCCTTGAAAAACGTTTCAATAATGTGAACCTCACAGGAAATGACTGACTTTAATGTTGATTATTGGAAACTTTTAAAAGTTCATAATTAATACACTTGCTCTGTGGAAAAAAAATGCTAGATGCCTTCGATCTCAGGTACTGGCAGGAGGGCCCAGGGTGTTCAGACATTTCTCTCAGACCTCATCTTGGCTGTAAATGTTTCCATATGATTGCTTCATGACATCAGTATGAGATGTCAAACACACCCAGAGCATCTTTGATTTTGAAGACGAAATCTTCCCACCTTTCGCCAGCACATGCGTATCACAGGTGCTGCCCTTTCCTTCAAAGTCCCCCTGTCTCATGGGTGTGCCCTTGAAGGGACACGCCATGGCAGGACATACCCTTGCCCCCACCTCCGTTCGAGGCCCCTTCCCTGGAGCTGGGGCTGCAGGAAGGTTCCATCTTGCGCTGGCTTAGCAGTCCAACCCTGCTGGCATTGGAGTCCCCAGTGTCTTTCTCTCCCTCATCTTGGTGGAGCATAAAGATGAGGTCCTATTGGCTTGAGGCGCGGTGCTGGCTTTCTCTGATGGCTGTGCCGTAAGTTAGCGGGATAAGTTTGACAGTAATTTAATTTTCATTGACAAATGCTGTCATAATATTGAGAAAAAAGTGATATATTGTATCAACAGTAGTGGTCGACGCTCAGCCAGTCATATGGACTGGGCGAGCACCATATGCTTCTCCAAACTCGCCTTGGAAAGCTCTGGCTAAGAACTTGACAAGCTTAAGATACCAGTCAGGGAAAACGGTTACCCTTGAGAGGTTCTTGCCATATTTCCAGTCTCCTCATTTTCCAAGGAAACAAAGGACGTGCTCCTCAGGCAGCTCCATGCCATGTTGGGGACCAGCCGTACCCCCACACACACCGTGGACTAGAGAAGTCCCCTCAACAAACCCCAGAAGGCATTTGCTAGGAGTGTCTTCCACACACCCAGGTCCGCCCAGCAGATCCCCCGCTGACGGCCGACAGAGTCAGAAGCCCGCGATGATCAAACATCATTGATTTCCTGTTCTGTTGTATTTGTCCCGACTTCAGCTTCCCCCCATGTAATGCCACTGGATGTTTCCTCTCGTATGCGAAGGAGGCGGGAAGGGGTGGTAGTGTCACTGCCTCAAGCCCTCCACCCAGAAAGGGGTTTCATCTTGGGGTAGGGGGGGGCAGCTTAGCCTCTCGATGGGTGGGCAGGCCTTTCTGGCAACCCGAAACTTCAGTGGAGTGTGTGTGTGTGTGTGTGTGTGTGTGTGTGTGTGTGTGTGTGTGTGTTCCTCTCCACCTGCCTGAGTGTGTGCGGCCTGACGTCTTGGCCCGAATGGGGGACCAAGCCAGCCTTCATTTGCTCTGATTCCCTAGCGCTGAGTTTATTTTAATTTGGTTACTATTCCCAGAAAGAGCAACTGCTGAGTAAAGTTAGTATCTGGAGAGAGGAGAATGCAGTGTGTGTGTGTGTGTGTGTGTGTGTGTGTGTGTGTGTGTGTGTGTGTGTGTGTATGTGTGGGTGTCTGTGCGTGCAGGAACACACCGCCCCGTGCACATTCGGCGGCTGTCCTTGTCTGGCTTGCCAAGTACGTGGGGACCTTCCATTCTCTGAAGGATTCCCCTCCCAAACAAGGCTAAGTAAGGAAACAGGCATATGGCACGTTCTGGAGCGGCTGGGGGCTGGCACAGGACGGCAGTCGTGGTGAACAGGTATCTGGGAAGGACAGCAGTTCCAGCCTCCTCTTTTTTTTGGGGGGGGGGGAGGCGGAGAAGGGGGAGCTTCTCCCATATTTAGATTCTGTTGTCACTGCTTTGTGTTTCTGGTCATCTTGACAAAGAGGAAGAGTGTGCGGTTCACAAAGCCCATCCCTGGTGCAGCCTGCTCCAAGATGGCTCCCTGCCTGAGCACAGAGCCATCCCGGGGAGGCCTCGCCGGACCCCCTCCTCTCCCCGCCCCTAGGGCCCTTCCCGCCTCTGGCACTCTGGCCAGGAGCAAGGAGTGACCGAAGGGCTCTGGGAGCCGGCAGGCCAGGCGCAGATGGTTCTCCGAGGGCACCGACAGCACCTGGGTGTGGCTGAGGTGTCCCTGCCTCCCCGGGCGAGTGCTGACTGGAAAAAGCAGGCAGATTGGCGGAGCAGCTGCCTTCTTGCGGATGGCATCCGTTGGTGGCGGTGGGAAGAGGCGCTCCGGACTGCCTCCCATCACCATTTCATTACGCGACAGCAGATCCATACACAGATCCATACGCTGCCTCTTGGATGGGGTTTCCAGACACAGCAGGACGCTGAGAGAGAGCATCCCTCCCCCCCGCCCGCTGCAGACCCAGCTCCCTGCCATGTGGCGCCTCTGAGCGGGTGGCTTCAGGCGCATCCCGGCCAGCCCCGCTCCCAGGTGGAGCCCATCCACTGTGCACAGTACGGGGGGCCCGTGACTACCGCATTTCCCAGAAGTGTCTTTTGAGAGAAAATTGAGGACAGGCCCAGCTGAAGTGCTTTTTCTCACCCAGGTGCCTCTGACCATTTGGAATCTTGCTTGAGGGGTTTACTTCAAACTAGAGGCCCAATATTAAAAATGGAGACCAGGGGCCGGAGAGATAGTACAGTGGGTAGGGCTCTGCCCTGCACAGGGTTGACACAGGTTCAGTTCTTCAGCATCCCATAGAGTTCCCTGAGCACCACCATGAGTTACTCCTGAGTGAAGAGTCAGGTGTAAGCCCTGAGCACCAACTGGGTGTGGGTCAAAAACAAATATACAAACAAACCTTTTAAGAAAAAGCAAACACCAAAACTGGAGAATGGAGATCAACTAATAGGATCTGGCTTGCTTCCCTCCCTCCCTCCCTCCCCCCTTTTCTCCCTCCCTCCCTCCTTTTCTCCCTCCTTCCCTCCCTCCCTTCCTTCCTTCCCTCCTTCCTTCCTTCCTTCCCTCCTTCCTTCCCTCCTTCCCTCCTTCCTTCCTTCCTTCCTTCCTTCCTTCCCTCCCTCCTTCCTTCCTTCCTTCCTTCCTTCCCTCCTTCCTTCCTTCCCTCCTTCCTTCCTTCCTTCCTTCCTTCCTTCCTTCCTTCCTTCCTTCCTTCCTTCCCTCCTTCCTTCCTTCCCTCCTTCCTTCCTTCCCTCCCTCCCTCCTTCCTTCCTTCCCTCCTTCCTTCCTTCCTTCCTTCCTTCCTTCCTTCCTTCCTTCCTTCCTTCCTTCCTTCCTTCCTTCCTTCCTTCCCTCCTTCCTTCCTTCCTTCCCTCCTTCCTTCCTTCCTTCCCTCCTTCCTTCCCTCCTTCCTTCCTTCCTTCCCTCCTTCCTTCCTTCCTTCCCTCCTTCCTTCCTTCCTTCCCTCCTTCCTTCTCTCCTTCCTTCCTTCCTTCCTTCATCCTTCCTTCCTTCCCTCCTTCCTTCCTTCCTTCATCCATCCTTCCTTCCTTCCTTCCTTCCTTCCTTCCTTCCTTCCTTCCTTCCTTCCTTCCTTCCTTCCTTCCTTCCTTCCTTCCCTCTCTCCTTCCTTCCTTCTCTCTTTCTTTCCTTCCTTCCTTCCTACCTTCCTTCCTTCCTTCCTTCCTTCCTTCCTTCCTTCCTTCCTTCCTTCCTTCCTTTTCTTATTTATACTCATTATTTCCTCTTTCTCCCCTTCCATCTTTCTCCTTAGTTGAGGTCATTTCTGGTTAAAAATGTATGTTTCAGTAGCACAGCTTCACACATCTCCTTCATAAAGTCATCTAATAACCCTCTACCAACTTATCTGTTTCTCCCACTCTCACCTTTTCTTTTGGTGACCCCCATTTTATGGTCAGAGTCTAAGAGTTTTTTCTTTGTATGTGAGTAAAGTAGTTTATTTGGAGAATAAAAAGAGGGGTGACAGAGAGAGAATCCCAGCAATTAATGTTGAGCAATCACATACCCCTGGTTGGGATCGAGGCAGTCCAGAATGGAGGCTTAAGCATTGTTTTGGTTTTTTATTATGCAAAGTCCACATATTAGTGAAATGTTCTGGTATCTGAATTTTTCTTTCTGGCTTATGTTGTTAGCACAGTCACCTCAAATTCCATCCTCATTGTCTCAAATGGCAAAGTGTCATCTTTTCTTACAACTGAGTAGTATTCCATTTTGTGGATTCTATGCCACATCCTGATCCACTCATCTGCCATTAGGTGTTTCAGTTGATTTGATGCGTCAGCTACTATAAATACTGCTGCAATGAACACAGGGATGCAGATTTCTTTTCAAATCAGTGTCTTCATATTTTTGATAGATACCTGAAATTGGGGGCTGGAGCAATAGCACAATGGGTAGGGCATTTGCCTTGCATAGGGCCAAACAGGGTTCGATTCCTCCACCCCTCTCAGGGAGCCTGGCAAGTTACTGAGAGTATCTCACTCACACGGTAGAGCCTGGCAAGCTACCTGTGGCGTATTTGATGTGCCAAAAAACAGTAACAAGTCTCACAATGGAGACATTTCTGGTGCCCGCTCGAGCAAATCGATGAGTACTGGGATCACAGCAATCTGAAATTGGAGACTGTTTTATTTTGTGCTTGTTTCTTTGGGTCTATGATGGACTTGTTTTGTCCAAAGAGAAAAGTCCTCTGCCTCAGGACAGAGGCAGAGAATATGATCCTCCTTCTCTAGGGCCCTTCTGTAGAATGAGATTTACTTAATCCACTTACACTGACATGTGGGTAGGGTCCCTCCATGCCTTTGACTCTTTCAAACACACGGTCCTTCTATGCCTTCATCTCATTCAGTGAGATATCATTATCCAAAAGCCAAAATTCATTTGGGCTGGGAAATTCTCCCACTGCTCACCTGGATCTGGCCAGGGCATGTGCCCCCTGCCCCCCACCCAGGTCTTCATGGAGCCGGTGAGGCAGGAGGGGACAGGGCTGGAAATAGACCTGAGGTTTTCCCCAAGGAAATATTCAGGGTTCTGCCACCTCTGGCCTCACCGGCTGTCCTTCTTGCTGACCGCTCAGTCCCCTCCTTCCATAGCAACATTCAGTCCCTTCCTATGGGGTTGATGGTCTCCTCTGAGGTGCTGGGGCAGAGTTTTACAGAGGTTTTGTACAGAAATTCCCTCCCCTGGGCCACCACATCCTGACCTCAAAAACACTATCGCGATTTGTTCAAAAATCTCTGGGGAAGAACCAAGTTCCACTTAGCTCCTGCCCCTCATCCTCCTGCCACCTTTTAACTTCTTGAAGCCGAGTCCCGCCGTGACCTTATATCCCAAGGATGGGTATGACTTCCTGCAGGTTTACTAAGCTTGAAGTGGGGCACCAAGCCCCTGCTTCTTCCCCACCATGGAAGGGGGCTCTTAGCTAGCACAGCACCGTTTCCGTGGGGTGCTCTCTGCTAGTCGAACCCCACAGTCTGAGCTGACTGTCAGCATGGAGCTGTGGCCAGCATCACACTCTGGGTAAGCAAACTCATGTCTGTGGGGGGTGAGGGAAGCTTTGGAGAAACACGTGTTTTTATGCCACACAGCGGACCACCCCACAATCGCCTTTTCTAGGTTCTCAGCCCCTTTTCTCTTTAAAGACCTTTCACGAGAATAGTTTGTTTCCCATTTGCAGTTACCCTTCTGGAGGACACACGTGGGCTAACCATGATCCCTCATGCTGTTTTTTTTTTTCTGGGGAATGTTGAGTCTTATTTTGGTTTGTTTGGGTTTTGGCTTGGTTTGGGGGTCACACCCAGCAGTGCTCAGACTTACTCCTGGCTCTGCACTCAGCGATCATTCCTGGAGGTGCGCAGAAAACTGTACAGGGTGCCAGGATCCAACCTGGGCCAGCCAAATGCAAGGCAAGCTTCCTCCCTGCTGTAATATCACTTGGGCCCCGAGGTTCTTTGTTAAGTGGTGAGGGTGAACCCAGACAGAAAGGGATTCCCACAAGACTTCAGGCGAGGCAAATGTTGTATAGACAAACTACCAGACTCTTCACACTGTCTTCACTGCTCTCTTCTGGACACTTGGGATGTCACAGTAAGACACAAACATCTGTATGGCTTCCTCAGGGACCACCCAGAAGGAGCCCCTTCAAGATCTGAGCCTCTTCCAGAAGTGTTCAGTGAGATGGCCTTTAGTTGTCCGGACAGTGATCCAGATCTCTGGGTCACACCGAGGTCAGCTCTGATGGCAGGCCAGAAGTCCCTGGCCGGAGGGTGGCTTAGTACCTGGCAAGATGGCTACTATGGTTAAACATGTCTCCTCCATCTGTCATGAAAGTTCTTGGGGTTGCAGCGCCCAGGGGGCTTATGCCCCTAAATCCTCTGGGAAGGACGCCTTGCAGGATTCTTAGAAATGTAGAAGACTGCCATGGGCCAGACAAGCACGACGCAGAAATGGCCAAGAGCAGGGCTAATAGGGGCCCTCAGAAAAGGGGTTCTTCCTCTCCTCTGCTGCTTTCTTCATGGAGGTCAAAACTATCTAGTACTTAATTCCAGACATGGAACTTTTAAATCTAAAATTCTCAGTTGGGAATAATCACTGGGTCTCTATTTTCCTCATTGTATTAATAAGTATTGCTTTAAGGAACATCACCTAGATCTTCCTTGGGTACTGCTTCTGTTACCTGTTATTTCATTTCTTACCCATGGCTCATTTGCTCTTATTTTCTGGTATGCTTAAGTTTTTGAGTGTTAAATGTTGTATCAACATTTTAGATCATTTTAACCTTTACGTTGGCACCACCAAATAAGAATATAATGTGAGTCACCTATGTAATTTCAATAGAGCAGTCACATTGAGGAACGTAGATTTTTGATCCTACATTCAAATTAGTATGGGTTGACAATGTGCCCGATGCACAGTATTAGTAATGGAATATTTGCACACTTGGGAACTCGGAGAGCCAGGGAGCTTTCACCTTACTGCACAACTATCAGTGCCGATAGTCACAGCGCAAGGACTCATCAGCGGCCCTGTGCTGAGTGGACACCACGCTGGGCTGCTCAGCTCAGGCCAGCCTGCAGCCTGGAGAAGGTGCTTTGCTTCCGAAGTCAGCTGAAGCTTGGGTCAGATCTCTGCAAGCTGCTGGGGAACGTCAAATATTTTTAAGGGTCTGTTTATGTTTTTTCTAGCTTTACTCCCTGTGTCCTTTCGGGGTCACCATCAAAGTGTCAGAACCTTCCATTTGCCAGGCCCTAGAGCCATGGTTTTGTTTCCTGGGTCCTGGGATTGTGCAAGACTTTGCTTAGCTTCTCAGAGTCTCAGCTGCCACTTGTAAATTCATAACAGCCCTGGGGAAAGCCATGCCAATACCAGACTAGGTCTTCTGGGCTGCCTTTATATCAGAGTGTTGTTAGCGACTTGAGTTCTGGCCTCCGTGACAGGTCTCTTATGCCTAAAGCAGTGAACACACATCCACGCATATACATACATGCACAAAGACACAACACACACATTCACATATACACACATGCACTTTATTCTCTTTCAATGCCGTTTTCTGACTTCCTCTCCATAGGCTTGTGGATTTGATACAAGGCTTTTTGCAATAGCCAGAAGTGGAAGTAAACTAACATCTCCTTAATTAACTGAAACCAGATTGCTTTTTTATTTTATTTTTTTTTAATTTTCCTTTTTGGCAGTCAGCTCTGGTTCGGTCTTTAAAAGAAGACTTATTTCTTTCCTTTTGATTCAGCACACCCAAATCCCCAGGGAATAAGATTACTTCCCCAATTCTAAGGATTGGCAAATCAAGGCATAATGGGTTTACGCCTAGTAAGATCCAGGGCCAAGTCCCAGTCTGTCTTTGTTTGCAGCCAAAGAGCCTCCCACCCGCACAGCCTGCTCCCAGCAGCCTGCACCCTGGCATCCGCCCCGGCTCCTGGGTCTCCCTTTCTATGCTAGGTCCCCCAACTAGGTCATAGACCAATGGCAGCACCGGACCTGCCTGGAGTTTCACCAAGACAGGAAGTTCTCAGAGCACACTCCCCCCTATGCAGTATGTATGGAGCTACCATTTCAGCCCAGACCCAGGCACCCCCTATGCCCTGGTAGGAAGATGTCCTTCATAGACCTGTCTATAGGAGCTGTCTCCCAGGGCTAGAGATGGGCACATGGGAGGCTAGGAACCCTTCCAGAGATGTAAAGTCAGAGGGTTATGAAAATTTCACAGCTGAAAGACCACACACACACACACACACACACACACACACACAAACACACATACACACACACACCTTCCATTCCAGTCTCAGTGTGGGGTAGTGTACGAATCTCTGCACCAGCAGCTGGGACCCCCAAATTTAAGGCCTTCTGTTCTTCAAGAAGGAAGTATTTAAAGAGATGCGGGGTGTGTGTGTAGGGGACTCCCAACCCTGTGGTCTGCTCCCAGGGATACCTGGCCCAGTGGGCTGTGTGGTTCTGTGTTGGAGTCCTGTGATGCAGAGCTATTTGGGGCCTGCTCATGGGGACTCCCAGGCTTCTGTTTGGCAATGCTGGGGCCGGGAGGCAGTTGCAGCCAGGGCTCAAGATTCAAGGCTTGGTGCATGCCCTGTGCTCCCGACACTGAACTCTCTCCCTGGTCCTAACAATTTTGTGGTATTAGTGAGCTAAAATCTTTGACATTTGTAGAAATGTGAGTCTTTAAACAAATCTATGAGTCAATTAATGTTTACTTTGAGTTCCCTGCTTTTAGCCCACTGTGTTTTCCATTTTAAATAAGAAATCAACTTGTAGTTTCTTGAAGTAAAAACACCTTTGGCATTTTTTTTTCTGATAAAGGAAAAAGAAGAGAAAAACCTTCCTAAAGATGCTTTACTAGAAGATGCTCCAGAAATGGTTCCTTTCCTGACAGACACCCACCCTCCCGTTCCAACCACACACACACACACACACACACACACACACACACACACACACACACACACACACTGTCCTTCCCTGGGTTATTGCAATTCCTCTGAACATGGGGTTTTCCATGCAACATATGTGTAATGTTCATGTAATATGAACTATTTCTCATATTATGAGAACTCTTACCCTATTTGGATCTTTTCAGCCTTTTCTCCTAATGGAGGGTATTTGGGTTTGTGGTAATTCTATGTTTACACAGGCAATGCAGGGATGTCTTTGAACATAAACAGGGTCCCTTTCAGCACCCTGAGTGCCCCCATATTTCTCTAGGGCAAATTACTAGAAATAGAATGCATCAAAGTGATGGACTATTTATATACTCAAACTTAATTTGAAGCCTTGGATCTACTTCCCAAGTGAGCAGCTATCTCTTCAGATATGCGACATGAAGGCAAAGAGGAGTCAGGCAAGTTCCTAGAGCCTTCGTGGCAGTGCTGAGACCTCAGAGAGGCCCCACGTGAGAAATGGGAAGGGCTTTCATGTCCAAGGCAGGGGAACAACAGTAGAACCCAAAGGAAGGCCAGGGTGATGCAAGCCATGGTGCATCGGCAGGAAGTCCTCCAGAGAAGGAAGAGCAATGAAGTTTGCGGAGCCCCTCTCACCGTGGCCGGGCCAATGGCGGCCACTGCGGAGGGTGTGTATGTTGAGTTTTGGCACCCAAATCCCATTTTAGATGCACTGTGAGCTGGAGTCTATTTTAGATTGACTCGTGTAAGGAACCCCGTGGTGACTCTATAAATCAGAAAGTTCGTTTGCAATGCAAATTGTTCTTTCCTAAGTAATCTTCAGCTCCTTAATTTTACAAATTGTATATTGTAAATTTTTTTTTTTTGTATATTGGTTTTTGAAAGTACACTTGAAGGACACTTAGGGTCCATTCCAGTCACAGGGTTTTCAGACTGGGGTGGGGAAAGATTATTCTGGTCTGTCCACTGTGGGAGCCTATTGGCCCCATCCTCTACCACTGGTCCACAGCAGAGTATGTGGGGTGGACTCAGGAGAGGACAGGTGTGCCCGGGCTTCTGCGGGTTCAACAAGTGGCAGCAGGTGAGAGGGCCGGGTCCTGAGGAGGTCAGGCGGCCTAGTGCCCAGCTGGGGCTCTTGCTGCAGAGAGAACAGTGTGACTGAGGTTCAGATTCCTCTGAACCTCACCAACACGATGTGAAGGCTCCCAGCTCCACTGCAGAGGGTTCAGTCAAGTCTGTCGGTGAAGCAGAGGGTTTGGAGGGACAGACAGGAGCCTCTCACGCTTACCTGAGTGGCTTCTGCAGGGAGGACCGAGGGTATCTTTGCTGGGTCCCACCACAGTGCAAGGTAGGACTTCAGGGCTGACACACCCCATGCCAGGGGAAATCTGATATTGACTGGAGCCTCAGCCTCGGGTGTCCTGACAGTCCTTAAGTCAGCACAGAAAGCCGGGTCTACAACACAAGTCCTCGGTGAAGTATCCTGATGATCAGCTTGATTTCATAACCAAAGCTGGCTTGGCATAAACCAAGGAACTATTTGCTTAAATTCCTGAGTACCCTGTGGCACAGCCTCTTCCCCCCCCTTCCTCTGCCCGCCTCTGCTAGGTTCCCGGCATCCATTCTAACCTTCTATCTCTCGTCCCAGCCGCACACACTGGAAACTGCTGCCATGGTGCTGAACTTTGCAAGTTACTGTATTAACTGGGGGGGGGGGGGGGCGGGGGATGGCTCAAACCTTTGAGCTTCATTGCAGGTGGACCTGGGGAAACTCAAGTCCCATATATGACATGGGGGAGATTTAGAAGGAGTCCCCTGAGCCCCATTTTGGATGGGGCTGCCTGGAAATTCACACATGCCTTTGTGATTATTTAAGCAACAAGGTGTCCTAAACTTTTCTGCCATTTGTATAGTGTTTAATTTACGGCGATTTCTTCTTTTTACATGTAGTAATTAATTGTGTCTTGCTGACAGATGATTCTCAGTGACTGATTTCAGGAGACATTCTTGACAGGTATTTTTTAACCCTTCATTTTTCTTGGAAACGCTGCCTTTATTCTGCCCTGGGGTGTAGCCAGTTGTGGAAGGGATTGCCTGAGGTGTGGGAGACTTCAGGAAGGAAGGTGTATGGAAGAGAATAGCTTTAGCGTGGAGGATGGGGGCGGGGAGGTATCATAGCTCCCTACAAGGTCCTTCTGAGTAGTATCTTTGGGCTGGGCCCTTATTGCTAGTCAGCTCAGGGAGGGGGGAGGAATTTCTTTAAAAGCACAGCTAGAAATGCCACAATTCACTTTGAAAGAAAAATTGGGAATATTAGAAAAGACCAGATTTGGGGGGGCGGAGTTGTGCGGTTGTGTGTCTTTTGCCTTAAAATACACTGTATCACTGTCATCCCGTTGCTCTTCGATTTACTCAAGCGGGCACCAGTAACGTCTCCATTGTAACAAGTCTTGTAAATACGATCACAAGGTACAGAGATGAACGGAGAGCTGAAGAGGGCGCGGGGAGGGGCAGTGTGCTGATTCCAGGTGAATTTTGCCTGTCCGCGTTCTCTGAACAGGCTGTGTTTGCTGGTCACATATTCTTTTAGGAATCGTCAGGTACTTGTCATGCCTGCACCAGGCGCTCTGATAGGTGCTACCAGCTACCAACAGGGCCGCACATAGATGGGGCTTGAGACGCTGCCCACTTTCTCACCCCATGCCAACCTCTCCACTGTTACGCCTTAGCTGCTGGATGTCAGTTTGGACATCTCTAGGGTTAAGGGATAACATTGAGAGACACATACAAAGGGTGGATGTTTCTAGATCCTTCCTTCTGAGTGACCCCAGTCCCTTTGCTGTCCAAGTGATGGCTCTGAAGCCGCGATTCCTTGGAGTATCAAGGCAAAGGATGTGTGTCCTTGTTCATCCCAGACTTTCTACCTTTGATTACATGCTGTTTTACTTGATTAACTGCCATTTATGGATTTTTTTTGGTTTGGGGGCCACACATGGTGGTGCTCGGGATTTATTCCTACCTCTGCATTCGGGGATCACTCCCAGAGGTGCTTTAGGACCTATGGGGCACTGGGGGGTTGAACCCTGGCTGGAAGCACACAAGACAAGTGTCCTGCCCTCTGTAGTGGTCTTTTCAATATGATGTTACTCCAGTCATGCTCTGCACAGCTAACAAGTGCTGGGCAGGGTCTCGGAGGCTGATTATCCTAATACTCACGGGTCAGGACCTGTGTCTGGTGGACATCTCTCTTCTTGTCAGTTTGCACAGCTTCGCCAGTGCGGGGAGCGGGGAGGGGGGCCACTGGGCTCTGACCCCGAGATGAATGGCACCCCCCCCACACACTGCCCCACGCAGGGGCTTCTCACCCTGCAGCCTGGAGCCCAGGGTAGCAGACACGCAGTAGCAGGCACACCCTATGTGCCACTCACATGCCCCAGGCCTGCTGGAGCACTTGTCTGGCAGTGCCGGGGCCCCCAATTGGCCAGCCTGGCTCTTCCCTGGGTCAGCTTTGGCTCAGAACCCTGAGATTCGCAGATTCCCGACCGGGTTCCCAGAGACTGAGCTCCTGCTGCCACGTCAGCAGCTGGGCACTTGGGGCGACAGTCGTCCCCTTCAGAAATTTCTGCCATTTTTGTTCCCAAGTCTAGGTCTCTAGCTTCTTTTTTTTTTTTTTTTCCCTTTCAGAGAAGGTATTCAGACCTGGTTTGGCTTGTCATAACAAAGGTCTTTTTGTGACTCTAGGATCCTCTGCTTCTCTGCCCTTTTCATCCCGTGGCATCTCTGACTACTGTAATGTGACTAAGGGGGCCTCTGCCCTCCCTCCCCACATGTGCCTCCCGACATTTCCCCGCAGACGGCGCCTGCGTCCCTGCCTTCCCTGCGTGTGCCAGGCTCGAGTGTGCGCCTGCAGGTACCCGAGCCAGTGTGCATGTGCAGGTTCCAGAACATGCGTGTGCAGGGCCCCTGAGCACATACATGTAGGTCTTGGAGCAGAGAATGTGCATACAGAGCACCAAGCGAGCGTGCGTGTGCAGGTTCCTGAGCATGCGCATGTAGGTTCTGAAGTGTGCGCATGCAGGTCCCAGAGCGTGTGAGTGCAGAGCACCGAGCGAGTGTGCATATGCAGATCCCAGAGCGAGCGCGTGCAGGTTCCGGAGCGAGCACGTGCAGGTCCCGGAGCGAGCGCGTGCAGGTCCCGGGGCGAGCACGTGCAGGTCCCGGAGCTAGCACGTGCAGCTCCCAGAGCGAGCGCGTGCCTACCGCCAGGTGTGCAGTGTGGGCTGGTGGGGGAGGCCTGGTGGAGTGGGTGCCGGATGCTGCCCCGCCCCATGCTGCATGTGAGCAGGTCCCTCTGAGTGTGCAAAAGCGTGGCCATGGGCGTGTGCACACGAGACCAGGCATCAACACTGCTCACTGGCTTCAGTGTCATTGTCTCCACCTTCACCTGTCCTCACTTTTCATCTAACAATTACTGGCCAAGCGTCCCTGGTGGTCACATATTGTAGCACTGTAGCACTGTCATCCCGTTGTTCATCGATTTGTTGGAGCGGGCACCAGTAACGTCTCCATTGTGAGACTTGTTACTGTTTTTGGTATATGGAATACACCACGGGGAGCTTGCCAGGCTCTGCCCTGCAGGCAGGATACTCTTGGTAGCTTGCTGGGCTCTCCGAGAGGGATGGAGGACTCGAACTCGGGTCGGCTGCATGCAAGGCAAATGCCCTGCTGCTGTGCTATCACTCCAGTCCTGGTCACATATTATTTTAGGTATTGGTCAGATTTCCACAAATCCTCTCCAAGACTAGTGCCCTGTTGCAGCAACTGGTGCCTGCTGCCCACTCTTCTACTTGCAGGAGAAATTCATCATGGCAGGACACATTTCTGAAGCAAGACTATCGAGACACTGTGTTTTAAAAAATTCATTATAAAAAAAAATTCAGATCTCAAGAAATTCCAGCGGCCTGTCTCCTCCCTTTATCCTAATCTCTTCATGGTAATGCTCACAAGTACCCCGGGTCCAGACAATCCCTCATTCATTCTCCACCCCCCAGCACACTCGTCCCCAAACTCCCCACCGCTGGAGATTAGCCTTTTGTGAGGCAGTGCATCAAAAGCTTTCTTAAAATCCCAGTAAATTATACCCCTGGTTTCCCTCTTCAATTCCTTTTTGTTACTTTTTCAAAATATTCTATTAGTTTTGTTACGTATGATCTCCCTTTTGTGAATCCATGCTGAATATCTTTAATTAAATCATAACTTTCCCTATTTTGTCCCTGATTAGCGTTTCCAATATCTTCCCCACTGCTTGAGTCAAGCTTACTAGTGTTTAATTTCCTCGATCTCCCTCAGAGCCCTTATTAAATATAGGTGCTGCACAAGGGCTCGCGTCCACTCCTGCTTCCCCGGTCTCCCGGGGTATTTTTTAAAAGGTATTTGCTAACTGCTCCCCTGTTTCCTGCCCCCTTGTGCACAGATTCTAAGATGGTTCCCATCTGGTCCCGGAGTTATCAGTCTCAGACGCTCTAATTTCTTTCTCACCTGTTTCTGCCTGTGATGCTGCTCTCCTTCAGAAATATTTTCCCCTTCTCGGAAGTGCTCCTCTGCTGCTGGCATCTGCTCTGGCACTCCCTTTACAGAAAAAAAAATGAAGGCGAACCGTCAACCGTCCACTTTCCGTTTCCTTAGCAGCCACCCCCTCTACACCAGTGAGTTTTCACCACAGCTCCTTGTGTTTTCAGAAAACTTTGGTTCTCTCTGTTGTTCTGCATCTCCCACACCCCCTGCTGTGCCCCGAATTCAGAACTCGGAAACTCCCTCCCCAGGGCCAATAGCATCACTGGCTCTTCACGTATGCGGGCCTTGGGTACTGAGCCTGGTACTTGAACTGTGTGGATGTGGAGGTGAAGTGGGGTGTGTGTGGGGGGGAGGTGTCTCCCCTTCAGGTCAGACTGTGGACTCATCTTTAGGGTTGGGACCTGTCATGCCTCTGTCCCAGGACATGCCAAAGGACCACCCAATGAAAGACTCCCATACTCAGTGGGATGTGCTTACCAGCAGGTGCTCCTGGGAGGGAGCAGCTGTAGCACAGGGTAGGTGGGGCCCATTTTTGCTGCTTTATTCCCGCCCAGCCTGACCTCCTTTCCTTCCCTGGCGTGTACATAGGCCAGATCCACAAGCGGAAACATTGCTCTCAGGGTGTAAATGTTACAAGAAATCAAAAGCCAAACACTGGGCAGAACCCACCACAGACAGAAGTCATTGGGGCAGCTGAAACCGGGGAAGCCAAACAGGGCCGAGAGGTCTGCCACCAGTCCAGCCCCGGGACTGTCCTGGGAAGGCAATCTAACCTTACTGAGTCTAGAAGATAAACTGAGTCAAAATTTCAACCCAAACCTGCCTGAATCCTCACGGTCCTGGCGCCATTGTTTCATGCCAAAGAGCACACCGCCCTGGCCCTCCCAGGCAGCCGGCTGAGATGTGTACACGCAGGGCTTTGAAGTTTTAAGTGCTTAATAAAGGCAGTGTATGCACACACTGCAGTCACTTTTTAAAACTGCATTTAATTGAGTTAAATAGCATGTTACTTTGGGGGAAAATGAAGAGCGTTTAAACTTCTACTTTTAGATCAAATGTTGCCTTAATAAACCCGATTGCTCGGTACAGACTGGCTGAGGCTCTACCCAGACACAGCAAAGCAATGTTAAGATCAGGGCTCCCTCCACATTCCGGGGTCTCTTCTTCACCCCCCGGCTGCTGCTTCTCCACTGACATGCCGCCGTTGCCTGGCCTGGAGCTATAGGGAGAGAGACTGGGCATCTGGCTCTACGGTTTCCTAGGTTTGAAAGGAGAGGGGGGCCAGAATCTTGATCCAACGCACCGAGCGATAGACAGCTGCCCAGACAGGGTCCACAGTCCTGGGTCAGCCTCCGAGCGCCACTCCAAAAGCAATTTATAGATGGACTTCGTAAGCGAAAATAAGAGACACAGGTGCTTCATAATAATTACTTGCACATTTACAGAATCGGACATTCTGTCATTTAATAGACCTAAAACTAAAAAGCTTTTGTCTGTGAAAGGTGACCAATAGAAAAAGAGTTTGGATTATATGATATCCCATAACTTAATCATATGGCTCTTAAGAGGGGGACATACACAGCTGTGTCTCACTAATATGCATGCAATATGTGTAAACTGATACGCTTTAATTCTAAACTTGTTTTTAGCAGGAAGAAAAAAGCATTTAGATGAGGAACATTAAGATTCAATATTAACCATTTTCCCCCCTTTGGGCAAAATTATTCATCACTTGATATTTATTAAAGCAGCATTTTTTTTTTTTGCTATAGTGAGATGCATCCTGCTGAAAATTTTCCAAACATCCTCAAAGTTATGTGGCAAAGTGAACAGACAGCAGGCCCTTTCACTCAGAGAAAGATGATGAGCTTGAAAGATGGACCCTGTTCTTTCGAAGACCCTTCTAACCCCCAGGCCTAGTGACAGGGGCAAAGGTTGGATTAATTTAGGCGGGGTTGTCTTGCCTGCCCGCCTCCCTGATTACATGTATTTGATTTGTCCGTGTGCTCTATGTTTTAATTGTTAGTTTGTACTGGTTTAATCTGAATTATTTAAGTATATTTGCTTTAATAATCTTACAAAAAAAAACCAAGACAAAGGAATTGTAGATTAGAGACTTTATTTTCAGGGCAAAATGACACGGATAAGTGAACATCAACTGACCAGAAATTATTTGCTTCTGTCTGTTAGACACGTAATGGAGTCATTTAACTAGTCAAATTAGGAGCTGCAGAAATGCACCATGCTTCATTACTGAGTTCGAATGGGCACCATTTTACATTTACGTCAAAAATTATCTCATAGCAAATTAATGTTTTCATTGTGCCCCAAAGCTGAAGCTATGCAGTGTTAGCACCACCTAGAGGCCATTGTGAGAATGCCTCAGAGCTGATCTACAAACAAGGGCGAGATCTATAGATGAGTTTTAGGGAATAACCCCCCAACCCCTTTCCCGACGAGAACAAGCTCATTGAATCAATTTGGCTGGACATAACTGATGATGTGATGTCCTCTGAGTCCCATGAGGGTTTTCCAAAACTTGGATTAATGTAAAGCATGCAGAAACCTCCTCCCTGTGTGATTCCCTGTCTCCATATTAAATCCCTAAAATATCTGTTTTCTTTAAATTAATTTTTATACCGCTTATTTATTTTTTATCTTTCCTTCATACAGAATATCAGACTTTAGACAAATTAGCAGTTTTGCAAATAAGAGAATTTTTTTCTCCCATGCAGTGATTGGCATCTCTGTAATCTTCCTTTTGTTGTTGGTAAAACTTGTTATCTGTGGAAAGTGGCAGAATACGGCATTTTGTTTCATCTGAAAAATAAAACAACTTAAGGATAGTAAATTCTCCATTCACACAGGTTCTAAAGTTGGGTAGGTGTCCCAAGAATCTGTTCGATTCAGAGTCAACTCTTCCAGCATACGAGAGTCAGCCCCTCCTTGGTTAAAAAATATTTATTGAAATGATGTGTGGGCACTCGGTGGCTCTGGGAAGCTGGAGCATACTGTCAGAGCAGAAGCAGGGAAAAGAATCGAAGCATATAAATAGCACCGAGAACTCGAGAATATTTCAAGACAATATTGATGTCTAAAATATATGTGAATGACTGCATAATGATGGAGGCAGACATAATTCAAAGTACAGTCAGAATCTGGCCTCCAACTCAAAGCTTTAAATTCTCCCAAAGACATCTGTTTGCTAAGAAAGCCTCTCCAGCAGCTGCTCCAGAAAGGGGCCCAGGCAAGGTGGGGGACTGCAGGTAGGGGCCCAGTGTTCTCCCTACCCCTGGGATGATGGAGGGTGACCCTGCCTTTCTCGGGGCTGAGGACTCTCCTCCGGGAACTTCCCTCTGTGCCTGCTCCCAAAGGTGCATCTCTGTGGCTGGCCTCCGCCTCTCTAACCCCATGTTCTCCCCGGGGGCAGTACCTTGATGTTCCGCAGAAGAATCATCTAGCAGAGGCTGGGGGCAAAGGCAGCGGCAGGTGCCATTTCCAAACCACGTCAAATTCTCTGAGAAAGGAAAGCACACGATTGAGGAGAAGGGCACCCACTTTCCTTGGGATTCACCGAAGACTGCTTTTAATTAAAACGTGGCCTGCCATCCTATCTCGCAGTCCGAAAACAAATTCCTCAGAATGTTATCAACCCTCCGGTTTTTGCAGAGATGCTGTGTTTTCCGATTTCAAAGAGAGAATCTCCTTTTGAAAATAAATAATTGTTGGCGATCATATGAGCCCGCTAAGTACAGTATTTTAAGCCCATGCTGTGTTGAAAAGTTCAAGAATTCTTCCGTGACCTTAGGGCCACACATAGGATAATGAAAGATGGAAAGATGAGGGCAGCCTTTGAAAGACCATTCTCTTTTGTTCTAAGGGGAGCTCTGTGTGTGTGTGTGTGTGTATGTGTGTGTGTGTGTGAGCACGTGTGTAAGCTACTGGTTCAATAGAATTTCTTTGAAACAGAAGCAAAAAAAATGTGGAGAGCCAGTTACAAGTGTTCTGGTATGCGCTTCCCCTTAGAATGCAGGCAAGATTTTTACCTCTCCTCATGAATCTTGTCTGCTGAAATGTCGGTCTTCATGTTGTGTTTACCAAGGCCAGGCCGGGGATCCGATAATTTATAACCATTCCTATTGGGTTTTATGTAATAACTTTGAAACTCATATAAAGTAATGATCCACAAACTCTTTTAATGTTCATTATAAAATATGAAATATTTCTCAGAACCATTGCAAT
The DNA here is from genome assembly GCF_027595985.1 of Sorex araneus. Lineage (NCBI taxonomy): Eukaryota > Metazoa > Chordata > Mammalia > Eulipotyphla > Soricidae > Sorex > Sorex araneus. The sequence goes on from NC_073309.1 coordinate 35,976,312, forward strand.
TATGTGACCAGACATAACTGTTTCACACATGAGTAAATACAGGGAGGTTTAACATAACTTTATTATCTTCCTGTCTTTCCTTCTCATTGATGTGATAATACTGTTTTAATATTTTTCTAAAGAAAAGTTAAGTAATTTTAGAATCTCTGTCGAGGCCCATTTTATTGGCTTTTGTAACAGAACTCTCAAATCTGATTGCATTTATGCTCAGACTGACACCAGGAAATATCCTGTGTGCAAGAGGAGGGCCCCCCAAGCGCTGCATTCCCTGAAGATCCCTGAGGTGTCTCTGCCCACAAGGTTTCGGGGTTTTGGGGAGATGGAGCACGGATGCCCTTAGACCTGGCACGGCCCTTCATGTGGGCTCAGAGGTGCTTTTCCAAGGAGCAGATAGTCCTTGCCCGTCGTCGCTGTGTTCTGCAGAGGGCTCGTCTCCCGAGCAAGTACCCCTGGGCTCTGGCCCTCAGCAGGAATGAGGAGCAGCGTCCTGGTCTCTTAGCTTTTCCCCGGGGGTAGGTTTGGAAGTGGGTTTTCCATGGGCTTCCTAGAATGGGATGGGGGGTGCTGGAGGACACTCAGGAAAGGCATGCCTGGCCGGAGCCTGGGATGGCCCGTGTCCACTGGCTGTGGTGAAGCCTCCAGGTCTAGAAAGGGCAGATGGGGAGGGGTGCCCACGTGGACAGCGTTGTGCTAACAACAGAAGGTCTTGCCCTCTGTCTCTTACTTAGCCCCAGGAAGGGGCTGCTCTGAATCCAGGGCACAAACAGGCTTGGGCGGGGGAGCACGGGGATTGTGTGAGTGCCGGTTCTGATCCAGGAGATCTTGCAAGGGGGTGAGGCCCGGCCTTTGCCCTAGCTCCTGGCTAACGTACCTGCAGCTGCCCACACCACGCCTGCTCGCCACGCGTTGGTCCCGCTTGTCCACTCTGCCCTCTGCTGTTGCTGGCTGGCCCTGGAGAGCAAAGGGCACGGGAGGTATGGAGAGCCCCGGAGACCCAAGGAGGAGGACGGGTTCGAAGGCTGGCCCAGGGCTGGACCCAGCTCACAGATGTGCTTTATTTGTTTGGCTCACGTGGTATTTACACTTTTGTCCTCAATTAGTCGCAGACATTCGCAGACCGATGGTTACTTGCAATTCCGGGTCTCTAGATTTTTCTGGAAATACTGGAGTACTCGAGACAAGGGACAGAGGTGGTGGGACTGCTCTCTAGGAAGGCCTTGAGAGACCCACCCCAACCCCATCCCCCAACCCCACAGGCTGTGCTGCCTGTGGCACACAAAACGTCAGCAGGTTGCCAGGACCCAGCACGTGGCGAGGGCTGAGGCTGTGGCTTGCACTTGGAGGCCAGTCTCCTCCCCTGTGCTTGAGCTCTGCCTCCTTTTCTTGAGAAGAGGAGCCCGGCCTTCCTCTCCAAGAAGCTGCGGCTCTCCTGTTCGCCCTAGCAAGCCACTGGAGAGAGGTTCCACTCATTAAATGCTTCTCCGGCCCCTCCCTGTGGTCAGCATTGGAAACCAGTGAGCGGGCGTGAGGAGCAGGCAGTGGGCAGCGGGCAGGAGCCACGGCCCCAGAGCCCAGGCTGTGTGGGGCCCAGAGGGCAGGGAGCCTCCCCTGACCCTGGCCCTCCAACAGGTGACGCCAAGACGTTCTCCAAGCTCTTCAGTGAGCCACGTTGAGTTGTCCTGAATTCCACACCATTCTCTCGTGCTCTGGAAGCAGTGAGGTCACCCTCCTGAGCCACCTCCTTCATGTCCCACCCAGAGTCCCCAGCCCAGCTGGTCCTGGACACCAGTGGGTTCTGTTGAAGCCAAGGGCACCAAATGGCCACATCGACATGTGTGGTTGTGGGGCCAGAGCTATAGTCCAGCGGGGAGGGCGTTTGCCTTGCATGCTGCCGACTGGGGTTCAATCTCCAGCACCCCGTAGGGTCCCCTGAGCACTACTAGGAGTAATCCTTGAGCATCGCCAGGTTCGACCCAAAAAGACAACAACAACAACAACAACAACAACAACAACAACAACACAAAACCAAAACCATTTGTGGTTGTTAGAGACCTGGACTGGGATTTCTCACACCCCAAGCCTTTGCCCTGGCTGTGACATCACTCAGAATAAACTCCAAGGGCTCTGACCTCCCGGGAGGCCCCTCTGTGGGAGAGCGGGCGTCCCGCTGCTACTCCATAGCCTGAGGCCTGGTTTTCTCCAAGGGCTGACCTGTGCCCACCCCCTTATCTTGCGTCCACCCCACCCAGGGTTGGACTCGGAGCAGCAACCTTCCTCTCCCCAGGCAGACTCCAGGGATAACCTAACGCAATGTGTCCCTGAGCTGGTGAGAGCAGGGGCATTTTTTTGGCCAGCTGTCCTTTGGTGACACAGGCCTGCAAGGGGGGCTGAGCGGCTGGCTGTGCTCCTACCCTGTCTGGAGAGCTCAGAAGTGTTCTGGGGACGGAGCAATACTACAGCGGGTAGGCCGTTTGCCTTGCACGAGGCCGACCCGAGTTCAATCCCCGGCATCTCATATGGTCCCCCGAGCACTGCCAGGAGTAATTCCTGAGTGCAGAGCCAGGAGTAACCCCTGAGCATCGCTGGGTGTGACCCAAAAGGCAAAAGAAAGAAAAAGAAAAAAAGAAAAGCGTTCTTTGGCCCTTCACACCTGCAACCCAGCACCTTCTGCGCACCAGTCCATGATGACAGAAAGCGGACCAGTGGTCTTCAAACTTGCTCCACCCTCTGCGGACAGGTAGTCTCCACATGCTGATCTGAGGAGTCTGATAGTTTGGGTCCCTGCCCCCCAGGAATCAGCGCTCTTCCCATACACTCAGATTAGCAGCTGCCACTGGGGGTGGTGGGGATAATTCCCACCTTCCCCACCCTTTGCAGATGTCAGTAGCTCACTCGGAGTTTGCTTGCAGAGGCTCCGTGTCAGCCTGTGCAAGGAGAAGGGGGAGGGAGGCCGTGCTTGGAACTTCTCGGAAGGTTTTGTCTCCGTGTGAGACCCAGGATGAGGGAAACAGATATTTCCTGGCACTGTCTGCTCTCCGTGTAATTCTAAGGAGAGAGGAAGGAAGCACCTGCCCAGGACCAAGCACGCACGCGCGTGTGTGCGTGTGCGTGTGTGTGTGTGTGTGTGTGTGTGTGTGTGTGTGTGTGTGTGTGTGCACGAATGCACAGTGCTGGGACAAGGGAAGACAGTTTTTCCCTGCTGCTTCGGGGCCAAGCATGCAGGCCAGGAGAGACACTGCAGCAGGACAGCCACTTACCCGAGATCCAAGGGTAGCACGCGCTGGGCTGGGAAAGGTGAGAAAGGTCTGAGTCCCGGGCCCTTGCCTCCTCTGCCTCCTCCTCAGCTTCATCCCTGAGGCGACTTGCACGCGTTTCCTCCTCCTCCTCCGCGTTCTTTTCTCCCACCAGCAAAGGACTCCGCTTCCGCAGATGCTGGGTGGATTTAAGGGCTCAGCACAGGCCACTTCTCAAGACGTCTGCTCTGGAGAGCTGACCGGCCCGGGCTGTCTCTCCCGGCCGTCCTCGCGATGACGCCAAAGGAGCCGTTCCTGGCCTCCTGAAGTGGTTGCTACTTCAAATGAAATGACTGTGTTTTATGCGATGAATTTAATTCTTTTCTAATGAATTTTATCAGACTGCTCTTCTGAGCGCGCATATTGCAATATGGCAGGGCCGGACTATTTTCGAGCATAAGAAAAATAAATTAATTTGGGATTTTTAATCACATTAAAACGGTATTAAAAACTCTGGCGAGCTCTTGGTGAGCTCCTGTGTTTGCTGCTCGGTCCGTCTCGATGACAGGCGGGGGCGGGGGGGAACATCCCCGGGTCCTGGGCGCCCAGCTCAGGGGCTGTCAGGGCTGCATGGGTGCCCTGAGTGGGGCGAGGGGGACGTGAAGGAGCTGCTCCCACAGACGGTGTCAGCCCTAGCTGGGCAGGGCGGTGACCTGGGGGACAGTGCCCTGCTCTGCTCTGAGGGCTCACAGCCTCACCTGGCCTGTCACTGGGCATCACTGCCCGTGGCTCTATTCTGAGGTGCCACAGACAGTGGCTTTTCTGCATGGAGGCACCGAGGGGCATTAGGGTCTCTGTGGGGTCTGTCTGAACTGGCAGGGGGGGCCGTGGGACAGGTACCAGGCCTTCCTGGCAACAGATATTTCCTGGCACTGTCTGCTTTATGCTTCTTCTCCCCAAGTCTGCTAATACTTGCCTGTGGGGGTCTGAGGCACACCGACTGCTGCCCGTGTGAGGGGCAGTGCTGAGGAGGCAGAGGAGAGGCCCTCAGAGGCGTTCTGGCGTCCTGGGCTGGCCTCAGACTGTACCCCCAGCACCGACGTGATCTAGGAAATAGGAAGTGTGTGAGCCCCCCAGGGGCGGAGAGCTTCAGGTGGGGGTCCTGCGGGGAGCTCAGAGACTTGGTTTTCTCTGTGCAGGCAGCTGAGGAGGCTCCCAGCAGCCTCCCCCAGGGACCCTGGGCGCAGTGACACAGGGCGCAGAGACACACACATCGGGAGCCAGGACCTGCTCAGGGTCCGACTTGCTTGCTGGCTGCCCTGAGGCCAGCTGGATCTTCCACTCCGCTGGTGTTTTGTACAGCTGTCCCGAAAGTGTCTGTCCCTGTCCTCTGTGTTCTCTCCTTGGGGATCCTCACCTGTCTCGAGAGATCACCTGCCCGCCGTCGGCCCTCTCCCGTCAGCCTTCAGCACACTTGTCTGCCCCAGAATGTCTTCTTTGACTTCCTAGCTGACTTCTTTGCCTGAATACACAACATCGAACCCAGGAGCCTCCTTTTGATTTTCCCTTTCCTCAGTGCTCCCCCCTGCAGAAAGGCCGTTCATGGCTGGCTTCTCTCCTGCCTTCCGGCCTCAAAGATTCTGCTGCGTCACCATTATGGCTTCCCTGGGCCACGCTGACCTCCAGTCACTTTCCACAGCAGCTTCTCACCACACAGCTAGACTTCTTGACCGAAGGCTCTCCAGCCCCTGATGGAACCCATGTCCTTCAGACCATAAAGTCTCCCGCCGCCACCTCAGGAAATCTCCAACCTCCCTCTCAGCTCTGTACCCAAAGCCCTGCCTCACTCTCCTGAAATGCGCTCTGTTCTCAGAGACCTCAGCACCTTGAACATGCACTCTTCACTGTCTGAGTGCACGCAGGGACACACCCAGTTCTGCCAAGCCAGCACCTTCTCATTCATTCGGACTCACTTGAACTACCGCATTCTCCACGAGGTACACTGTAACTGTCTATTTGAATGTGATCTATCACTCACTCCATTTTCCTTCTCTTTGGGTCTTTCCTTCTGCGTTATTTGAAACTGTATGTGTTGATTTGCGTTGTCATTTGGGGGGGGATCAGATTTTCCCACCAGACCAAACTGATAGCTCCCAGTAATCAGAGACAGTATTTGTCCTCTTCGCTCCTTTGTCCCCTTTGCGTACACCAATGCCCACCCACAGGAAGTTTCAGTACTTTGCTTCTTGAGTGAATGGAAAGTAAATATACAATGGCCTGGTTTGGGTAAATTCTTAAATAAACACTAGTTTTTACTTTTCGTTAGGGTATGTTTTTTGCATCTGAGCAGTTAGTCCTCTCTTGATGTTGAAGTCTTGGTGTCAGGAAAAATCAGGTTTTACCAATTGCATGGAGATTGTTCAGAGAGTCTTCCCCCACAAGATAAACTCCTCTGAGTTGTGGGAAAAAGTCAGAAAGGAGGAGACAGGCATGTGTAATCTCTGGGACGAGCACTTCTAAAGAGTAGAAGCAGGTTTATTCTTCAAAGGAGAATCAGAGATTCTTTTCTTATCCCTTTCCTACCTGGCACCAAGGGATGTGCGTGTGTGTGCATGCATGTGTGTGTATGTACATATTTGTGTGTATGTCATCATTGTGTTACTGGTTATTTCTTAAAGATTCTTCCATACCCTCTTTGAAAAATCTAATTAATGACAAATCTTTATAGATTTGTGAACAAAAGGTGATGATAGAGTGGTTGCTTCACCTCTCAGTTGTTATATAATTGTTCCCCTTTTCTTTCTGGAGACCCCCAGATCAGGGTACTTTTAAAGAAGCAGGAGGATGACCCAGGTGAGGGCAATAGCCACTGGGCTGTGCCATAACACACACATTCCTTGAAACAATGCCCACACTTTGGGGCATATGCCTTTCCTCGAGTATTTTATCTAATACTTGTCCCAAAGAAACTGTTTCTTATTCTTGGTAAAGTGAATGAATCTCTCTCCATCCTGCTATCTCCTTGGTTGGTTAAGAGTAAAAATATATGTATACGTATAATTTTGCCCCGGGGACTCTGATGGTAAAATACATAAATGAAACAAATTGACTTCCACCTAAAAATAAATATCTGATACAGTAATAACTGATAAACTAATAAATATCTATCACCATTATATTTCAAGATTTCCCCAAGATATCTGAAGAGCACTTAATTGTTACTGAGTAATCAATTATTCAATTAACCTTCTTCTCATTGAATGTATATTTGATACAACTTTTTGAAGCTTCAGCTTTAAAAGGTTCCTATTGATTGAAAGTTTCAAGGCCATATGGCCTGAGTATTGGATTTGTGCCACGATGATTGACAGTCGAGACTGGTAATCGCATGCAAATGTTTCACATGATGAGGGTTTCAGTGATGAGGCTACAATGGCAGTGCTCGTCTGGTAGATAAATGTATTTATGTGCACGTGTGTCCACACACACACGTGCACGCTCTCTGCTTCCTGCCTGCACTCCTGGGTGCTGTGCACACATACACTCCACCTGCTTCATTTCCTGCCCGTGTTGACCAAACACAGACCCCACTCCAGACGTGAGTCTACTGTTCCGAAGAGTGACTGCATCCCTCTTCGGAACACGCGATTCAGCGATTGGAATTGGGGAAGTCTTCTATTTAAATAAGATAAGAGACCACAATGCTCTCCAATGCAAAAATTAAATTGCCCGGAGGTTTAGACTTGCAAGCGGAAAAAAAAGAAATCTATTTCAGTTCAAGAGAATTTTTTTTCTCTACTTCTGCTGTCCAATTCTACTTTTCTAGAATCTTCTTAAACCACCTTAGCTTTGCATAGCTCCTCATCAACTGCTTTTAATTTAATCTCCCCGCCCCAGTCCCCCCAGGCCCGTTTTCTCTGTGCATAATAGAGCAGTGGTCATGATGTTCCTGTATGATATCAGACAGATATCAAGCAGTGTGCAAGAATGATCCAGCTTCATCCCTGGAACCCTAGGTAGAGTGGGGCACAACGGAAGATGGGTCCTGGGGTCCAAGGATGGAACAGGCATCAAATAGATATGAAATGAGCATGTCCTTTCTTCAAGAAAGGCACTTTTGGAATTAATCTGAAGGAAGTTGTTTGACAGGTGGGGAAAGATTTTTTTTGATGAGAATATTGCTAATGGGAAAAAAATTTAGAAAACAATGTACATCCCCAAGAATAGGGATAAAGTTAAATAAATTAGATGCCTCCACGAGAAAGAACACCATGTAGCCATAAAATTATATTGCAGAAGAATAATTAATGGGTGGAAAAATATTGACAATACCTCTAACATTTAGCGAAAAGCTATATTTGAAGCATAAATTTGGTAAAAACATATTATATAGTTATGCATGGGGGAAGGAAAAAAAAGATGGGATGAATTTATATTCAAAATGCCCAGGGGTCATTTCTAGGTATTGAGATGATGGGAGATTATTATTCATTCTGCCTTTATGCTTTTCTTTATTTTCCAAATCTTCTATATATTTTAATAACCACCCCCTGAAGATCTTTAAATTAGCATAGTTTAATAGCTCAGAGCTGAAATTATTGGATGCACCAAACTTCCCTGAAAACGGTTTGAGGGTGAGAATCCCTCTCACCCACCCGTTACCGCCCCCCCACACACACACCTCCCTCCCGGCCTCTGCCCCCTTGCCTGTTTTCCCAGGAAGTCTAGGAAGCCTCCCGACTGAGCTGTGGGTATGGGGCCTGGGCCCCCCAGAACACAGTCATAATCAAGATATTAGCAAAGAGTTTCCGTCCTGAAAAACACCATAAACAGGCTGGGTCTGACCTCCTTAATGCACGAGCACTTTAGTAATCTGCGCCTAATGATTTTTTACATTAAGCCCCAGCTTTGCTGGCCCTTGTGAGGCTCAGTAACTTAAGAACAGTCATTTCGCACATTCCGATCCCATTATGCTACATTGTTACTGAATAAAGACTGGTATTATGTTGCTCCCATAAAGGGCAGAAGTGGCCTGAATTTTATCTGCTGAACGAATCAATCTGGATTATGTCAGTTGAAAAGAATCAGGACTGCAGTCTCCTCTCTCTCTCTCTCTCTCTTCTCGCAGATGGGGGATAGGGCTTTTTTTTTTTTTTTTAGTGTATCTGTTAGTTCTCAATACTCGAGCTAAAATAATACCTTGTGGTGACTGAAAAGTAGTTTTTCTCTCTTATTTTTCAATGAGGAGTGTACCAATTATCATTTCAACATAAGTATTAGGAGATCAATTGGGAAGGGAAAGCCATTTCCCCCGTGTTAATACTGTGTTGTATTTAAGCCGCCCTGACGGCTTGTCGGGGCTGTGGGAAAAGATTGAGCAAATAATGAGGAAAGAGCTTAGAAAAAAGGCTGAGGGTGGGGCTTGGCAAGGGATGTGGACTATTCATCAACAACTCAACAAGAATGATGGAAATAATGAGTCCTTCTTAAAGAAAAAGGGAAAAGTTTTTTTTTAAAGAAATAGTTTTCCTTTGGGAGAGGAAGATCACCACACACACACACACACACACACACACACACACACACACACACACACACACACACACATTTAACCCTAACTTGGTCCTGCTTCTTCTCCATGAGAGCTGATTTTAAACTTCCTGAAATCAGCCAGTGCTTCTCTTTGAAATGGATAGCCGCGCATTTAAACACTGTGCATTCTTGAGCAATCAGTTTAAGAAAACAGTGTCTAATTTCCTGTTCGTTTCTGCAAATTTCTTAGCATGTGGCAGTGTCATTTAATATCACAGTGCAGGGATGTTCTGCTTTAACTTAGGAAAATGCAGACAAATCCTCTGCGTGAAATAATTTGTGTGATCTTTGAACTGACCATGAATAAAATCAAACTCTTGCTCTCTGCCCTTTATTTAATATGGGAGAGAAAAACCTTTGAAACCCAAAACTCCTCAGGATATGGTATATGTATCCCCGTAAGTTGCTTAAAATAATATGACTCTGTTGCGTTTTCTAAGTTTGCCCTGTACTTCCCTGGCTACCATTATACCACCCTTCCAAATATTTACCTTAGAAATGAATAGGCTTTTCTAATATTGGTGTGTTCAGAATTGCTAAATTTCCATTCAGCAGACCTAATTCTGCCATCTGCAAAGTTCTAGATTTTATAATACTTATAAGCTGTTTCTAATCTATTTTTACTGCCTTGTTCTGTCCTGAAATGTCAAAGAGTGCAGAATAGGTCTTGGAATTAGCATGACAGTTAAGAAACTTGGCACGGTTTTACAGCAGATTGTGACATTAACAAAATACAAAGGAGAATGGTGAAATTAACATTAATGTATGCTTGCAGACACTATAAAAATCTATATGTCCATGATCAGAGAATTAAAAAATAGGCATGTTTTTTAGGATGATGCTATTAAAGACAAATCTTTACTATGAAAAGAAATTTCCATATGAAAAGGAACTTACTAAAAGTAAGGCCATAATCCCCTCTCTGGAATGAACACAGGGGTCATAGTCCCAGGTCAAGTAGGCATATGGCTGTCCCTGGCTGCCAATTTTTTTTTTCAGGCTTCTTTAATCTGTTATAAAACTGCTTTGAAAGCACTAATAGCATTTTTTTCCACAGCTGTGAAGGAGATCATATGATAGATGTACCTAGAAGAGAGATCATTTGTTTAGATTCACAGAATGAAAAAATAAATCACTTAAGGCCCACTTTTTAATTCCATCATGGGAAGGTTTCAAACAGTGCTCTCTGGAGGAATTCCTGTCCCTCCCTCCTTCCCTCCCTCCCTCCCTCCCTTCCTCCTTCTCTCCCTCTCTCTGTCTCTGTCTCTGTATCTCTCCCTCTTTCTCCCTCCCTTAATCTCCCTTGTCCCTCTCCCCCTCCCTTCCTCTCTCCATCCCCATCCGTCCCCTGCCTGCTGGAATCTGCCTCTTGTTTGCCCCTTGGTGCTGGCCCTAAGCAGACTGGAATAAGCCTGACCCAGGCCCTGTTCTAAGCAACCTGGGGCCGAGAGACATCACGCTGTGCTACTTCTTGGAAACTAGGTCGACTGGCAGACTGATTCCAGCCAGGTCTACTCTGCTGCCTGTGTGATCAGGTCAGTTACTTAACTTCCCTGAGAGTCTTAGGTGCCTGGAACAAGAGGTGGGAGGATGGGCAGGGGGATGTGGCTGACCAGTGGGATGCTTGGGTACCTGCACGAGACCCAGGGCTCCATCTGGCCCCGGGGAAAATGTGTAGAAGTATCCAACAGTAAGGGGAATAAAAACACCTGCAACGGAAACGGGGCTGGAGCAGTGGAACAACGTCCTCCACGTGCAGGGTCCTGAGTTTGATCCCAGCACCTCGCACCCGCCCCCTCCCATCCAGCACTGCCCGGTGGAGCCTTAGTGGGCTCTGACTGGCCAGCCCTGGTCCCCGCCAATGTGCCCCGGCACGGCTCCAAGTGGCCCCTATAAAGAACAGCCCCCCAAAAACACAAAAACAAAAACACAACCCCTTGTCCAATGGCAGTTGCCTTGGAACAACACACATCACACACACACACACACACACACACACACACACACACACAGAGGCAGGTGCGCATGCGCAATGTCCCTGGCACGGAGAGCATCTACATTTATACTGCTTTTATTTGTTCTCGTTCTTAATCGGGGAGTGGGGAAACTGAAAGAGGGTCCAGGTAGAGAACGAAATCCGGGCCTTTGACACAGTTTCTCCCCCCAGAGCCGGGCTGCAGATCGGGAAGAGCCTCCTGCAGTAAAAGTAAAAGTCCAATTAAGCGGGAGTCGCATCCTGGACACGGCCCCGCTGGGGGTGCTGAGGCCTGAGCCAATGGCAGCTTTCCATTGCGCTACATTAGACCTCAATTTACCCACCTGTAAAAAGGGCTCAATCTTGCCACCTGGGGATCCTAGGAAAGGAAAAGAGTGGAGGGGAGAGAGGGAGAGAGAGAATGTGGGAGGAACTGGAGGGAGGTAGCAGGGGAGAAAAGCCCTCCCCTCTCTCTCCTTTCCCCTCTCTCTTCCACTCTCTCCTTCTCTGTCGCTCTCTCCCTCTTTCTTCCTTCCACTCTTTATCCCTCTCTGTCTCTCCATTCCTCTTCCATCACCCTCTCTCTCCCTCCCTGCTTCCCTCCTTCTCTCTCTCTCAACTTTTTCCACTCTTTCCCTCGCTCTTGACTTCAGCAAGAGGGGCAGTGGGCATATGACTGTTGTGGGCTGCCAATTTCCTCCCAGTTACTTAACTGAGACCTGAAATAAGGTAGAGCCAGTTAAAAAATACATTGACAGAAGCAATAAGCCTCCGGGCCTTCTCGGAGAGCCATGTTCTGTGCAGGCAGCTGTGCCCAGCAGCCCCCTCGCCTGCCTGGACAGGGCCCTTGGGGGACTGGCTCCCAGGGCTCTGGCTACTCCTGCGACTCCAAGTCTGTGCTGGCAAGGACAGCTGCTCGGGGATGGGGCTCCTGCGTCTGAGATATCTCCTGGCCACCAACACCCCAGGTCTCCTGGAAATGGACAAGGGCTGACAGGAAGCAGCTCGGAGACTTTGGAGCCAGGATCCTGGGAGTGCTTTCTCCCTCCCTCCCTCCCTCCCTCCCTCCCTCCCTCCCTCCCTCCCTCCCTCCCTCCCTCCCTCTCCCCCCTCTCTCTCTTTCTTCTCTCTCTCCCTCCTTCTCTCTCTCCCTCCCTCCCTCTCTCTCTCCCCCTTCCCTCCCTCCCTTCTCTGTCTCTCTTCTTTCTTCGTTCCACTCTTTTTCTCTCCCTCTCACTCCTCTCTCCCCTCTTTTCCCTCTTACATTCTCTCTCCTCCTCTCTCTCACCTCTCTCTCACCTCTCTCTCCCTCTCTTCCTTTCCCTCTTTCCCTCTCTCTGTCTCTCAGTTCCTCTCCCTCCCTCTCTTTCCTGCTTGCTTTCACCCCTGCTACCTCCCTCCAGTTCCTCCCACATTCTCTCTCTCCCTCTCTCCCCTCCACTCTTTCCCTCACTCTCTCCTTTCCCCTCTCTCTTC
>NC_073309.1:36291087-36416087 GCF_027595985.1 Sorex araneus
ATAAAGGAAAACCTCAAAGAGAGAAGAGCAGCAGTGTTGGTCAGTGCAGCAGAAGCCGGGAAAAGTATTCGCAACACTCGCCTGTCCTTCATCAACCACAAGACCAAGATGACTGCCCTCCAACGTCCTGATGGATCTATCACATCTTCCAGAAAGGCAATGAAGAGGATTATTCACGACTTTTACTCTGATCTCTTTGACAGCCATATCCACCTGCCCACATACCAAATTCCGCAGGATGGATATGTTGTTCCCAACCTTCTCCCTTCTGAAATCCGACATGCCATTTTGTTGGTAAAGGCACATACAGTACCTGGTTTGGACAAGGTCAGACCTGAACACCTGAAGAATCTGCTGACAGTAATCATCAATACACTGGCTTGACTCTTCACACTCTACCTGTCTGAATGCAAGGTTCCATCTCAGTGGAAAACCAGTAGGACCATTCTGTTGTAAAAAAAGGGAGACATCCACAACATAAGCAACTATCGCCCAATCTGCCTGTTGTCTTCGTCTACAAGTTGTTCACTCATGTCATCCTGAATAGAATAGGCAGAACACTAGATGAAGGACAACCATGCGAGCAAGCCGGGTTCCGAAGGGGATTCAGCACGATAGACCATATCCACACAGTGACCAAACTCATTGAAGTTTCTCAAGAGTTCAAGATGCCGCTCTGTGTAACGTTCATGAACTTAAAGAAGGCCTTCAATTCTGTTGAGACTGAGGCGGTCATCGAAGCCCTGGCCAAATAGGGTGTTCAAACTCAGTATATCAAAATCCTCCTCGAGCTGTATTGTGGATTCACCACCAGGATCTCACCATTCTACAAGGAAGTGATCATTGATGTAAAGAGAGGGGTGTGGTAGGGTGATGCCATTTCACCAAAACTCTTCAATGCCTCCCTCGAGAACATCATGCGACGACTGGAATGTGAAGGATTGTGAGTGAAGATAGATGGTTGGCAATTACACCACCTCCACTTCGCTGATGACATTGTTCTAATAACACCAAACATTAGCCAAGCGGAACAGATGCTGGCCGACTTCGACCACGAGTGTGGAAAGGTCGGATTGCAGCTGAATCTCAACAAGACGATGTTCTTGAAAAACAAACTGGTCTCCGAAGCTTCATTTGCTCTCAATGGAACGAACATCTCCGAATGCAGCAGCTATGTGTACCTGGGACAAGAAATCAACATGAGGAACGACTTGGTGCCAGAACTGCGCAGGAGGAAGAGAGCAACGTGGAATGCATTCAAGAGCGTCAAAAAAGTGGTTAAGAGAACAAAGAACCTCCGACTCTGGGCACATCTTTTTGATTCCACCGTTTTTCCTGTACTAACATATGCCTCAAAGACCTGGACCCTACATAAACAGGATGAGAATGGTATTAGGGTATCCCAAAGAGGAATCAAAAGAGCTATGCTGGCAATATCATGTCTCACTCAAGTGAGAGAAGGAATCCGAATTTCTGACCTCCGTCAACAGTCAAAAATCAGGGATGCTGTCTCATTTGCCAAGGCATCAAAAATCAGATGGGCCGGTCATATAATGCTATTCATAGACGACCAATGGACTAGTGCTGTTACCAACTGGATTCCACAGGACGTTAGAAGACTTCGTGGCCGCCCACCAACTAGGTGGTCAGATTTCTTCGTCAAATCCCTGAATGAACGATTTGAGGCTCTTCCTGTTCCTGGAGCAAGCAGATATCATTGGGTTGCACTAACATGCGACAGGGACAAATGGAGATGTTACTGGCGCCCACTCAAGCAAATCCAAGATCAACGGGACTACAAGTGATACAAGTGAGAACATATATAGCGGTTGCACAATTTACTAATCCCACAAGAAAATATGCTTCATATGCAACTTTCCCTAGTACCTAAGAATAAAATGACACTTATCAGTGTTATTTTCTAAATTTTGACAAGGTTAGGGAGCCTCCAATTTTTTTCATTTAATTAATAGTTGCAGCATTCCTACATCAAAAATGTAAAATATTGGGGCAAGTTGCAGTCTAATATTTATTTTTTATTTTAGGAAAAAAAAAAACTAAAAACCTCACATTTCCTATACATTATATACTTATGGAACTGTGAAATATTCTTTGAATTTTTTAGATTATATTTTTAATGTATTATGTTTAGGTCTTCTATACTCTGTTACTGTTCCTATCTTTTCTCATTCTGACTTCCAATTCTTAAGTCGTTTGGCATTATCACACAGATCACTGAGCTGCTCTTATTTTTAATAAGGACATATTTCTTTGGTTTCAGGATGCACTGAGTATTTTGGGGAACACAAAGATTCCTCTTCACAACTCCATCAGCACTTGCACTGGATTATCTCATTCTCATGACAGTCATTCTTATGGACACAGGGTAATATCTCATTGTAATTTTAATTCACATATTTCTATTAATTATGTACATTGACTTCTTATTTATTTGTATTGGCTATTTTATATCTTTTTGGGGAAAGTGTCTGCTCAGGTTCTTTGCCCGTTTTAAAAACTTAAGGGTTTTTATTCCCCTTGAGTTTATGAATCCTTTATGTACCTTGCATATAAACTCCCTAACAGTTATAATTTTTTGTAACTATCTTCTTCCATTTCATAGGTTTTCCTTTCATTTCTATAATTGTTTTGCTGTGCATAATATTTTACTGAGTCATTTCACTTGTTTGTTTACTTTGTATTTTGTTGCATTTTTTGTTTTTTTAAAAAAAATCATCCTTAAGTTCCATTTCAGGAACTTTTCCCCTATAATTTCTTCTAGGATTTTTATGACCTTAAGTCTTACATGAAGTCATTAATCCTTTTTAAGTTAATTTTCCTGAGTGGAAAATAGATAAAGAGATAAACAATAAATAGATATAGGAAAATAGATAAAGGTCCAGTTTAATTCTTTTGTCTGTGAATATCTAGTTTTCTCAGTACCATTTATTTAAGATTGTCTCCTTTCTACTGAGCACTCCTAGCTCACTTGTCAAATGTTGGTTGACAATCTATGCATGGATTTATTCCTATACTTTTGGTCCTGCTCTAGTCACTCAGTTTTTAATTGCTTGGGTGTTGTTTCAGTTCAGGGGCTCAGGGATGGACCTTGTTTGACTCCTGAGTAATGGAAAAACTTCCTTTGTGTGAGTGAACTTTCCTGTTCACTTTCCTGTTCTGGGAGTTCAGAGTCACTGTGCGGGGAGTGTTGCATCAGTAGGGCCCAAGTCTAATGTTCACGGGACCTTAGAAAGGTTCCATTGGTGACACTTATATCACAATAATTGGTTGTAATCAGTTACCAGATCTCATGGATGGGATCCCTCCTAGTCTCTTGGGTTTTGCTGTGGAGATAATGTGAGGAGCTCTGCCGTGATGGACTGCTGGTTTTCAGGTTCTAGTGTCACTGCTTCTGCTAGACCTAGAAGATGGAAATTCAGATCGAAGCTAGCTCAACTCTTGACTCAGATGTAGGAGTCCATGTTTGTTTTGTTTGTATTTTGTTTGAGAGGGCCACGCTCAGGGATTCCCAGAGATGACTCATGACCCTGCTCAGGGATCACCCCTTGCACTCTTGGGCGAAGCATATGTATGAGGTGCTGGGAATTGAATCCGGGTCAGCCACATGCAAGGCAAGTGCCCTACACTCTGCACTATTTCTCTGGTCCCAGATCTTATACTTCTTACTCTGTCAGATACACCTGACAGCTGGGTTGGCCACACTGGGAAATTTAGCTTGAATATTTCACATAGTTTAAAATGTGGAATTCTCTGATATGGCTCTGAGTGAAGCAGACACTTTGTGGGAGAGGTCTGGATGCGGATGGCCCATGTAGTGGCTAGCACACATCTGGGTTCAGACAAGGAGTGTTGGTTGAATCAGATTCCAGTCTTGGCTTGCTCCTATACTAAACCCAGATTTCCTGAAGATGCCTCAGTGGCATCCTGCTGTCTTGTCATATGAAACCGCAACAATTCAGCAATATTAGTGTAGCCATTGATGCCCACCAGACCCGGTCATCACTGGGCTGTGCCCACAACTCACCTTGTGAAGTTGGTGAAGTCGCTTCAGTGTCTTTCTGAAAAACTGAGCCTGCAGAAGGGCTGAAGTAGCAGTACAAGGGGGCAGGTCCTTGCCTTGAGTGTGGCTAACCGAGATTTTTATCCCTGGTACCATATATGGCCCCCTGATCTTCTCCAGAAGTGATCCTGACAACAGAGCCAGGAGTAATCCCTGAGCAAAGCCAGATGAAGACAAAATAAACAAATAGATAAACCTAATCGATGGTGCTTGCCTTGCCATAGGAATGCCCCGCAGAGGCCCGAATTACAGGGTCTCTCCCACACTATCATGATGTGGAAACCCAGAGAATAAAAATGCACCAAGGATGAACATCTCATTCAATTCTCAACAGCCCCATAGAGTAGATGTGACCCCCCAATTTCCTGCTGAGAACCCTGAGAATATAGGAGGTTGTGAGTGTCCTCAGGACGTGGGAAGGTTATTTCCAAATCCCATGTCCAGCACATAGCAGAGTCTCCTCAGGGCTTGTTGGGAAGGAAGCACAGGCTGCCCGCTCAGCTCGTCCTTTACCTGTCAGCCGCACCTCCCCCTTCCCGCCGCTGCTGGAAGAAGCTGTGCAACCTCGTGGCCTTTCTCCTGCAATCACTTCTCTCAGGAGGGAGTTGCCCCCTCTCCGACCTCCTGAGATTCCTGTCACTGGTACGAACACTGAGCCTTGCTGCCTTAGTCTTTGGCAGGTAGGGACTGATGCCTTTTCCCATTTATGAAAAAAAAATGTAAATGGCGACAAAAGCTATTTTTATAATGTTTTTTATCTATTCCGTGACTGACATCAATAACACATAACAGTTTCATTGACATTGTATCGCATCCAATGGGCCCAGTGACCTGATTCAATGTCAGTGGAAAAGCCTCGTACATCATCTCTGTGGCTGAATTGCAACAGATCCATTATTGACGCTTGAAGCCCAGAAGTACCCCAGAACCGATGCCAAGTCCTTCCTCATCTTCCTTGTTCAGAACTGTCTGGCTCTTTCACCGGGGATGCAGTCCTTAGCTCATCCTCTTCCTTTGCTCCATCCTGAGCTGGCCTAGAGAGTTGATGGTTCTTGAGAGGTGATGCAAGTTCGTGGATGAGACCCCAAGCGGGACACACAGTAGGAGCTCGTTTTTATGACAGATGAGAGGAAGGAAAGTGACTTGTGTTTCCCCTGTGGTGGACTGGAGGTTCGACCTGCTCTTGGCTCCCAGCTTACCACCCAGGAGACAGAGCTGCATCTCAGGGTCTACATAGAGAGGCTCCTGGTAGGAGGAAAAGCATTCTCGTCTCTGAACCAGTAATGGTGACATCAGATATAGACACAAGAAAAAAAAAGGCCCTTGAAACACTCCTGCAAAATAAAAACCAAGTGTAGGAGCATGTGCCCTGGATCTCAGCCCCGGCACCTGGGAATTGGTCCCACGTGGGGGTCCAACACTGGTGCTCCCTTCATTCTTCTCTTTTCAGCCATGGAAAATGAACACTGGCTCCCAGTCTACATGGGTTAAGCCAGCCCTTGTTAATATTGCAATATATTTGTCATTTGTCTCACTGGTAAGCCTGTTTAGTAGTCAAAACTGTAGAAAATTGAATATACACTTACTGTATAAAAATGATATGCTTGGTTAGGATACTTTAGAAGAAATAAGTACATCTATCATAGGCACGGAGGCTGTCAGCTCTTTATATGTAAGAAAAATATTGAACACAAATGTGATAAATGTTGGGCACTGTTTATGAAAGTTGTCCGACAAAGTTGACTTGCCATGAGTTCTTCCCGGCAAAGAGACAGAAAGAAACAAGAAAGACAATGGAGAGAAGAAGATAAGAGAACAAGAAAGGGACAGCAGGAAAACAAAGAGAGAGGACATTAAGACATCTAGAATGACCAAACAAGAAATGAGAAATGAGCTGTGGTTCTGTTCGATACCACAGGGAGCTTGGAAGAGCCTGCATCTGCGACAAAGGACTCTGCATGGCAGGATACAGTCAACAGCCCCTTATGGAAGTCAAGCCAAGATGCACCTTATGGGATGCTCTTCCTATGTCCCAGAAGAGAGTTGGTTAAGTGGAGATTAGTAATTTGAACTGCTGATAAATTGTAGAAACTTACCCCTACCCCTCCACACCACCTCTCTCCTCCCTAGTTCCCGATCTGGAGCTTTGAGCATTATGAACTTGCTTCTACCCTCTGTGCTGGGCCCTGGGACCAAGGCATTAATTATATAGCCTTATCAGTAGGGGAATATTCCTGGAAGAAATGGAGACTACCTGGGCTTTGAAGATCAAATGGACAGGAAGTACTTCTGATGTCCATTGGGGTGCAGTTAAGAGGGTTCATTTGAAAGTCAGTGGGGAGCATACTTGGTAGGACTGGAAGTCAAGCTCACCCTTAATTCCAGAAACAAAAGCCCATCAATTTCACTTCTTGGCAGCTGCCCTAAGGGTCCCAAAACTCTATTCAGAAAAGGCATCCGCATTCCAATGTCCATCACAGCATTACTCACAATAGCCAATATCTGGAAACAACTCAAGTGTCCAAGAACAGATGACTGAATATACATACCATGGTACATACAGAATATTACTCAGCTACAAGGAAAGATGAAATCATGCAACTTGTTACTATGTGGACAGATCTGGAAAGAATCAGGCTGAATGATGTTAAGCAGTCAAAAGGAGGGACAGACACAGAATGACCTCCTTCATGTGTGAAATATCAAGAAACTGTAGCACTGTAGCACTGTTGTCTCGTTGTTCATCAATTTGCTCGAGTGGGCACTGGTAATGTCTCCATTGTGAGACTTATTACTGTGTTTGGCATATCGAATATGCCACGGGAAACATAGGAGGGAAATATCAAATTCCCAAAGGCAACAGACACTGAAAACTGGTCAGTGAAAGTTTTTAGTAGAAGGCTTTAGTAGAAAGCCTGTGGGGAGGGACGAAGGCGATTAGAATAGAGGATTGTGGGACAAATGTAGGAGAAAGTGGACACTCTAGTGGGGATATATTGCAGGATTGTGTTATGCAGAAAACCCCATGATTAACAGTTTTGTAAAACACAGCGCCTAAAATAAAAATAATAAAATAGATTTTAAAAAGTAACAGAAGTAAAAGGAGCCCCTGAGGATTTGGGAGTTGGGCAGAGAGGGTGAAAAGATGACGGAGTCAGCAGCCCCAAAGATGTGTTCCTCCCTCCCCGGGACTGTGCTCCTGCTGGCAGACCCTCTGCCTTAGAGTCCTGGTGTCCTACTGCTCCTGGCCAGCCTGGGTTCTAGGCAGACCACCCACAGCAGTCAGAGGAGAGAGATCAGGTCAGGGAGGAGCAAAGATGGAAGGAGCTGGGCACAGGGAAGGTGGCAGTGTCTTCTCTGGCTTCTTGTTCTCTGAGCAAAAATGGTGGTGCATTCTGGACAGTTCTGTGTTTTGCTTTACTACTTCCTACTTTCTTGAAAAGTTATTATTATTGTTTTCACTATTTTTTGGGGGGGTCACACCCAACTATGCTCAGGGGTACTCCTGCACACAAGAATTACTCCTGGTGGTCCTTGGGGGACCATATAGGATGCCAGGGATTGAACTCCAGCTGGCTGCATGTAGGGCAAACGCCCTACCCACTGTACTATCTCTCCGGCCCACTATTGGGACTGGAGCGATAGCACAGTGGGTAGGGCATTTGCCTTGCATGCAGCTGACTTGGGTTTGATTCCTCTGTCCCTCTCAAAAAGCCTGGCAAGCTATCAAGAGTATCCCACCCACACGGCAGAGCCTGGCGAGCTATCCGTGGTGTATTAGATATGCCAAAAACAGTAACAATGAGTCTCACAATGGAGACGTCTCTGGTGCCCGCTCGAGCAAATTGATGAACCACGGGATGACAGTGCTACTTTAATCAATATGATTTCGTTTTACTATCATGAGAACCCACAGTACAAAAGGTATTATAAGTTCTCACTTGACAGTCAAAGAAACTGAGGAAGTTTCTTTGGAAACTTCAAAAGGAAGTTTCTTTGGAAGCTTCAAAAGGAGAGGGCAAGTCAAAGTGGTGAAACTGACATTTGAATCCAGGTCACCTGGACTCACTGTCCCTGCTTCACTGGAGAGGACCCTGGGATTCAGAGAAAGCGGTTGGATTCACAAACTCACCCTGAGCTGAGCTGTGGCAGTGATCTGAAGAAATGAAGGGGTGGGTGGGGGCTTGAAGCCATAGCACAGTGGGTAGGGCGTTTGCCTTGCACACAGCTGACCTGGGTTCGAATTCCAGCATCCCATATGGCCCCCTGAGCACCGCCAGGAGTAATTCCTGAGTGCAGAGCCAGGAGTAACCCCTGTGTATCGCCGGGTGTGATCCAAAAAGCAAAAAAATAAATAAATAAATAAAAAGGAAATGAAGGGGTGGGGAAAGGTTGTACCCACTGCACTCAGGACTGGGCTCATGCTCGTGCTTATTTATCTATTTTACTATTTTTATATCAGTTTGGAGCCTGGGAAGAAATTCCAAGGAGGGACCCGACGTGAGGAGTGGCTGCTTGTTCCCGTTTAACTGGCAGTCTGGGAGCACTTTCACTGACAATCATCAGTGTTGTCCCCTCAGGGCCCTTCTGGAAGCACATTCCTGGGAGTGGGGAGGAGACCCCATTTTCAAGACTGAAGGTCAATACAGAAAGATGGATTACTTTCTTATATCCTAGCAAAGAACAATTGAGGAGCAGACTTTTAAAAAATAATTTACACGTGCTAGAAAGACAATGAAACTTATGGTATAAATCTAACAAAACACGTACAGGATCTATTTGTTGAAAGCCATCAGATGCTGTTTAAGGAAATAAAAAATATCTCTATATGGGTAGAGATATGCTCAATAAAATAAAAATGTCAATTCACATCAAATTGATCAGTAGGCTAAATGCAGTTCCTATCAAAATGCCAACTAGGTTTTTGGCAGACAAAAGCAAGATTTTTCTTAAATTTATCTAGAAAAATTTTTAAAAATTTAGAATAACTAAGACTTTTTAAAAATGGCAAGAATCACTGTCCCTGAAATAAAGGCTCACTCACTTGTTTATAGGAATCAAAAAACCATAATTTTTGGCAGAGGTAGAGACACACCAATCAATGAACAGGAAAAAGGACCCAGAAATCGACCCATAGAATATGCTGAAATGGTTTTGGATGAAGGTCTAAAGCCATACAGTGGCTACTCCCTGAGAGTAGCGTTTTCACACAATAGTGATGAAAGACAGACACAGGTCTGCCAACAACCAGTTTGTCCCATATTTCACCCTTGAAAAAAGTGAGATCAAAATGGATGAGAGTTAAAGACAAAACCTTACTTATTATTTTTGAAAAAAATAGGAGAAAATGTTCTGGGCCAGTGTGAAAAAAAAAAGGATTTTGCTTAACATTAAGAGCATAAGTTATAAAACAAAATAGAAAATATAAAGGGAGATGTGGGGGGAGAGCAAGCGAGAGAAAGAGAGAGAGAGAGGAAGAGAGAGAGAGAGAGAGAGAAAGAGAGAGAGAAGTGTCTGCCATAGTGTCAGGTGGTGAAATGGGGTGGAGGGAGGTGGGAGGGAAACTGGAACCATTGGTGTGGGAAAAGTACACTAGTGAAGGGATGACCATTGGACCATTATAGGACTAAAATCCAATAATAAAAACTTTGTAAATGTGTATATGACTGTGATTCAATTAAAAAATAAATAAATTGAAAAAAAAAGATAAATTGGACGTCATGAAAATAAAAAAAAAACTTTGTGGATAAAGACAAATTACATAAAATACTAATACTAAATAAAGACAAACTACATAAAATATTAATACTAATAACTTGATCACTTGGCATCCCGTTACTCATCAATTTGCTTGAGTGGGCGCCAGTAATGTCTCCATTCATCCCTGTCATGTGCTAGTGTAGCCCAATGGCATCTGCTCACTCCAGGAACATGAAGAGCCTCAAACCATTCGCTCAGGGTATTGACGAAGAAGTCTGACCATCTCGTAGGTGGGCAGCCATGCGTGCTTTTGACATCCCGTGGAATCCAGTTGGTAACTCCAAATCGCATTGTGTATCCCGCCCTTCTGATTTTTGACACTTTGGCAAACAAGACAGCATCTCTGATTCTTGATCATCAATGGAGGTTGGAACTCTGGATTCCTTCTCTCACTTAAGTGAAGCATGATACTCTAAGCATAGCTCTTTCTATTTTTCTTGCAGAGACTTGAATAGCCTTCTCATCCTGTTTCTGTAGGGCCCAGGTCTCTGAGGCATATGGTAGAGCAGGAAGAACAGTGAAGTCGAAAAGATGTGCCCAGAGCCGGAAGTTCTTTGTCTTATTAGCTATTTCTTCAATGCTCTTGAAGGTGTTCCACGCTGTTCTCTTCCTCCTGCGTAGCTAAGGTGCCAGGTCGTTCATCATGTTGAGTTCTCGACCTAGGTACACATAACTGCTGCATTCAGAGATGTTCATTCTGCTGAGAGCAAATGGAACATCAAGAACTAGTCCATTTTTCATGAACATTGTCTTCATGTGCTTCAGCTGCAGTCCAACCTTTCTTCATTCAAAGTCGAAGTTGGCCAGCATTCATGCTGTTTGGCTAATCTTTGGTGTTATTAGAATGATGTCATCAGTGAAGCAGAGGTGGTGTAGTTGCTGACTGTCTATCTTCACTCCCATTCCTTCCCATTCCAGTCGTCTCATGACGTTCTCGAAGGTGGCACTGAAGAGTTTCGGTGAAATGGTATCACCCTGTCAAACCCTTCTCTTTATGTCGATGATCACTGCTTTGTAGAATGGTGAGATCCTGGTGGTAAATCCGTAATACAGCTCATGGAGGATCCTGATGTACTGAGTTTGAATGCCCTGTTTGGCTAGGGCTTCAATAACCGCTTCAGTCTCAATAGAATCAAAAGCCTTCTTTAAATCAATCAATGTTAGAGTGGCATCTTCAACTCCCGAGAAACCTCAATGAGCTTGGTCATCATCATTATTATTATTAATTATAACAATCATCATAATAATAATGATACTAAAAATTAAATATTCTTCACATATTGAAAATGTAAGGAACTTAAAAATCACAAACAAAATGACAAACTTGAATTGTCAAACAAGTGAATTTGAACATGGGCAAAAACATTTTATTTGCAAGGATATGTAGGTGGCCAATACAGATGTTGGAAAAAAGCCACAAGGAACTCACCACAGGCCTATAAGAAGGGCTGAAATCAAAAGGATATGAGCATAGGGTGGGGAGGATGCAAGCTACTTCGTTGCTCATCATCATCATCATCATCATCATCATCATCATCATCCCGTTGATCGTTGAATTTCTCGAGCGGTCTCAGTAATGTCTCCATTCATCTAAGCCCTGAGATTTTAGACGCTTCTCTCTACTCATCCTTCCCAACAATGTTGGTTTGGAGGCTCTGTCAGGGTCAGGAGAATGAGACCCAGCTTGTAACTAGTTTTGGCATATTAATTCACCATGGGGGCCCTGTGATACTCTCCCATGTGGGAAGGAAATTCCTGGCAGTTTGCCAGGTTCTCCCAGAGGAGAAGTAGGCTATAAGATATCGTGCGGCCACAAAGCGACCGTGCGCTTCTGGGAGCTTGATTTTAAGTCTCTGGATGCTGGCTGTTGATGGGATTCAACGGTGCTAGGGGCAATCCCTGGGTGTGACTGCCTAGCTACTGGGAAATGGAAAATCTGGGCAGAGGAGGCCCAGTCCTGATACAAGCAGGCTTGGAGGTCTCAGCCCCAGGTCCCACACACCTGGGTTCCTTTGCCGGTACCTTTATGTGTGAGGCTCGTCCGAACATGTGGAGAGCAACGTCCTATCTCCTATCGTTGCTGATAGGAATAGAAAATGGTGTCACTCATGAAATCCAAAAAGCCAATAGTGATTGTCTCTGCTTACATTAATCCTCTTTTTGTGCAAGAAGTTACCACTGGGAGAATCTTAATAGAAATCCAGTACATTGGATCTCTCTGTATGGTAATTCCCCCCACAATCTTATGAATCTGTAACTAATTCAAAATAAGAATTGTTTTGATTTGAGACTTGGGGAGGATCTTTATGTTGGGGGTAAGACTCCAAGAGAACTACATTGCTGGTGGCAACTGCCTGGCACCCTCAAGGTCTCACTGAACACCACTGGGCATACCTAAGCACCATACACACAGGCTGCTGTGGTACTGGGTGGAACCCAGGGCTTCTCACATGCTAAGAACATCCTGGCCACATATGTTTTTATTTTAAAGCAAGGACCCAGGTAGGTCACCGCAAGAGTCCTGGAGAGTCCAGCTTACACATCACCGTGTAAATATATAGCAGTAGGCAGTCTCTGGCTGAGAAAATAAATGTCAGAGGGTGACATATGGGAAAGACCCCAATACCACAGGGTCTGAACATGCAAGAAGTATCACAAGAATGAAAAACGTGGGCTCTGCAGAGGAAAGAACAGCTGGAGCGACAGAGAAAAAGAGAGAGACTAGACCATGGAGAACCCTTCTTGATTCAATAGTGATTGGTGTCTTGAGTGGAGGAGAGAACACCTGTCCAAGTGAGCACTATTCTAGGCTTGGAGATTAAGCACACTCTGGGCCTACTATCAGAGCTAAGGCACTGTGAAGGTGCCTCAAGGCCAGGTTCAGCCTCTGGCTTGCTGTGTGAGCTTGAGGAGACTCTTCTCCTGCCTGAGTCTGCAGAGGTTGCCATTTTTCTTAGGGTTTTTTTTGTTTTGCTTGTTTGGGTTTCTTTTGTTTTTTATTTGTTTGTTTGTTTTTAAGTACACAACCTCTGCATCTTCTTCCCTGAGCAAGTGGAGCCCCAACCTCTTGCTTTAGGGGGACCCTACTTTGACAATTCTCCCACTTGATACTCTCCTTTGCAGTTTAGGGAACACCCATGACTCTATCTCTCTCTGGATCATATCAAGCTAATTGGACACCTGCCTAATGTCCCATCTATGGCCTACCTCCACACCCCTCAGAAACCATCTTCTGTGCAGACTGCACACTGGGGTTGTGTGGGGGTGCTCTGGAAGGGGTGCGTTGCTGTGTGCAAGCAATATGAGCAGAGCAGGACAGCAGGCTCAGGAACCCACACCGCATGTGACAGAAAGGCACAGGCCTGCTACGGAAGTGGTCAGTAGGCTGAGAAGGGGGTTTGGTCCTGCAGTAAATTCTCTGTGTAGAGGCAGGTTCTAAGATAACTCAGAATTCTAAACTCAAACCTAGGAAGCTGCTTTTATCCAGGTGGGACTATCTAGTGTGTTTTACTTTATTGCGTTTTACATTGCTATTTAACATTTAAAGCATTTATTCTTCTTGGGGCCAGACCATAGCACAGTGGGAGGACCACTTGTTTTGCATGCGGCTGACCTGGGTTCGATCTTTGGCACCCCTAGTGTTCCCTGAGTCCCACTAGAAATGATCCCTGAGTACGAAGGTCATCGCCCCCAAACCAAAACAAAACATTTGTTCTTCTAATGAAAATGCGTAACTATGGAACTGGACCTGTGAGAGTACTCCAGGGAGAGAGCTGCTCACAGGATAGGTGATTTGGGTTACAGGAAATCCAGATCCAATCCCCCCTTTATGCAGAAGCAGAAGGCGCTTGGCCCCCTTCTACCTTTTTTCCTCTCCTTGTAATTTGAGTGCCAGGGTTGAAGCACATGACTAAAGTCCATTCAATCAGACTCTTTCTTCCCTAACTTGGGTGCAAAATGCTGGATAAATAGATTTAGGGGATGTTTTTCTAGTGGATGCCAGAATTGTGTTTTTGTTCTAGTATCTCTGCTCTGCCTCATGCCCGAGGATTCCGGCAGCTCCTCTGCACCCACCTCTTTGGCGCTCAGTCCAACCTGTTGATTTCTGTTGCTAATCAGAGAACCCCTGGGTTGTTTGGGCTTGAGAATTCTCCTTTATCAGTGACCTCCAAGGGTCATTCCAGCGCTGAGGCTTATGCTGTAGGAGCTTGAGAAATTGCTCTGCTTCCCTCAAACAACACATTTATATTTGGAGATGGGAGATTTCTCAGTCAGTGATGCCCAGATAGCCTGAGTGGTCAATGAGAATAAATAGAATGTGATTTTGGCCTGGACCAAGCAGATGGGGCTCAGGCTCTGAAGTGGGCCACTGCTGAGCATTTTCAAGTGTGTTCTCTGAGCTCTAAGGACTAAGTCCAGCCCTGCTAATGGGCTCTGGGTAAACCTAAGCCACTCTGACGACCGGCCAAGGAGAATCCAATTCCAGCCACATCTTATCATTTGAATTCCATTTAGCCTAAGTATCTGAGAAGTGGATGTTGAGGAGTTGCCAGAATTGAGGGGGCAGGAAGCTGAGCAGTGAGACTCGAACAAAAAAACAGTGGCACACAGTTCTAGGATCCACTCCCACTGGAGAAAACATCCCCTAAATCTGTTTATCCAGCATTTTGTACCCAAGTTCAGGAAGAAAGATTCTGATTGGCTGGACTTAAGTCAGGTTCTTAGTCCCTGGCACTGACAGGACAAGGAAATTGAAAAGGTGGAAGAAGGGCAAGGACCTCCTGCTTCTGCACAAGGGGTGGTTGGATCTGGATTCCCTACAACCCAAATTGCCTATATGCTGATGGGCTCTCCCCCCATCCCCCACCCAGAGTGCTCTCACAGCTCCCAGTTCTATAGCTATACATCCTCATTAAAAGAATAGATGTTTTGTTTGATTTTGGTTTGATTTGTGGGCTATACCCTGAGGTACTCAGGGCTTACTCCTGGCTCTGCACTCAGGCA
The DNA here is from genome assembly GCF_027595985.1 of Sorex araneus. Taxonomy (NCBI): domain Eukaryota; kingdom Metazoa; phylum Chordata; class Mammalia; order Eulipotyphla; family Soricidae; genus Sorex; species Sorex araneus. The sequence continues at coordinate 36,305,933 of NC_073309.1, forward strand.
TCATTCCTGGTGGCACTCGGGGAAAACATAGGGGCAGGTGCCAAAGATCGAACCTAGGTAGGCTGCCTGCAAAACAAGTGGCATTCCCACTGCTGTAGTTCTGGCCCCAAGAAAAGTGAATGTTTTAAAAGTTAAAAATCAGTGTAAAAAAATGCAATTAGGTAAGACACACTAGATCTTTCCACCTGGATAAAAACAGCATCTTACATCTCCAGGTTTGAATTTAGAATCCTGAATTACCTTAGAATCAATCTGCCTCTCCACAGGGAATTCACTGCAGACCTCACTCCCCTTCTTGGCCCACTGACCACTTCCCTGACAGTTTTGTGCTCTCCTTGTCTCCCATGGACACATGCAACTCGTGGGTCCTGCTGTGCTGCTCTGCTTACATTGCTTGCACAGAGCAATGCCCCCGAAAAAAGAGAGGACCCCCACCTCAGCCCCCAGTGTGTAGTCCATATAGTAAGCTCAGAAAGATATCTGTGGAATACTGCCCCTCTTTGAGGTGGGCACGAATAAACACCTGTCCTCAGGAAGCTTCTAGATGATTTGCTGCTTTACTAGACCTTCCTAGGGTGCTGGAGCGATAGCATACCAGTAGGGCATTTGCCTTTCAAGCAGCAGACCCATGTTCGATTCCTCTGCCCCTCTCGGAGAGCCTGGCAAGCTACCGCGAGTATTGCGCCCGCACGGCAGAGCCTGGCAAGCTACCCGTGGCGTATTCGATATGCCAAAAACAGTAACAATAAGTCTCTCAATGAGAGACGTTACTGGTGCCCGCTCAAGCAAATCGATAAGCAACGGGATGACAGTGACTAGACCTTCCTGAAAAACCTTCTTGCAGCTCTTTATCCTCTAGCAAGAGAGCCTTTGCACTGAGAGCTTAACACACATATTTTAGGAATACCAAAAATGATATTCTGAGTTTTCAGAATTTATATGAACAGAAGACGACACCTTTCTACCCATTTGACCTCCCTCCTTGAACTCACCCCAACTACATAAATGGTGATGCAGTATATAATTCTACTTTGTTGAAGGCTGAGAGCAGTGTCTCAAATGCTTGTCTGAATTATGGTAGACAACCCCTCCTCTCGCTCCAGACTTGAGGCTGTGTTACTGGATCGTGACGCTCTCTTGTCCTTCCATGCTTACCATTGGGAGCTTCTGGCAGGAGATGCGGTGGGATGACTGGCAGGGGGAAGAGGTGCGTTTGAGGCTTGATGAGCTTGTTCTTTCATCACTGCGTTTTCTCTGTTCCTACCCCCTTTGCAGATGACAGGAGGTGCTAGACAGTGGAAAGTAAGATGTGTGGTGCCGCGGGGAGAAACTTGATAGGGTGTAATTACTGTACATTAAAATAGATGGAATTTGGATATGAAAACAGTGCACACCATGTCTTACGTGACTGTGAGAAGGGAGACATCACTCCACTCAGCGTGCCTGTGTCTAAAAGAGCGTCCCAATCTCAGGAAGTGGCACATGGGACACCAAGACCAAATAAACACCTCATCACTGGGAATGGGCGGGAGGAAGCTCTCTTGGTGAAGCAGAGGGTGAGTGTGAATGAGAATCCACACACAGAGGAACCATCTTTCAGTTTCAATAAGAAGGAGCTGCTTTTGTCTTTTCAGAACCAAACTAAAGTTATGCCAGGCCTTTTTGGAGGTGGGGGTGCAGGAGTCAAGTAAGTCAACTAAGACCTTATAGAACAACTCTACCAGACCTGGTGAAGAATCGTGGGAAGCTATCACATGCCAGTCAGTAGCTCATTTAAAGACCAGTGGAAAATAGTTTTTGAACATAAAATTACTAATCAAGTAAGATTGTACACAGTTGAGCCGGTGGTGTCAGAAAAGCGAGGTCAATTATTTATTTAACGTACTCATTAGGAACATATAATTTGAACCATGGCTTGAGGAGTGCTGTGTATTCCACTGGGTGAAAGAGTGGATCGTGTGCCATTGGTGGAGGGCGAGCAGCAGCATGAGCTACAGCACAGAGGCGAGACAGGAAGTGAGCTGTGCATGCAGAGAGGTGCAATAAAAAAAAGATGCATGGGGTTGGAATAAAGCAAAGAGGTTCAAATGCTTCACAGAAACAAGTGAAATATTTAGTCATTCCTCGCCGCCCTTTTTGGAACCGAAGAGTCTGATCATAAAATCACGGTATCAGTGCCATCCCGTTGTTCATCGATTTGCTCCCTCAGGTGACAGTAACGTCTCCCTTCGTCCTAGCCCAGAGATTTTTAGCAGCCTCTTTTTACACATCCTTCCCAACGGTGCTGCATTGGAAGTTCTTTCAGGGCCAGGGAAATGAGAAGCATTATTGTTCCTGTTTTGGGGCACATTGAATGCACCAGAGGGATCTTACCAGGCTTTGCCATTCAGGCAGGATACTCTCGGTAGCTTTCTGGGTTCTCCATGAGGGAGAACTAGACAAGAAGAGGTCATGCAGCCACAAATGCGGGCAGGCGTTTTTGGGAGCTTTGTTTTATAGTCTTTGGATCTTGGCTGTTGATGGGATTACACAGCGCTGGGGGCAGTTTGTGGGTGCCCTCTGATCAAGCAGGCTTGGAGATCTCAGCCCCAGGTCCCGCACACCTGGATTCCTCTGCCAGTTCCTTCATGTGTGAGGTTCGTCCGAGCATGTGGAGAGGAGTCTTGAGCATGGCTGTGGATGGGTTCCGGAGGTCTTCAGCTGCCAGGGCTCTGCTCGGGGAGGGAAACTCAATTCCCCCCTCTGAGGGGCCCTGGTGAAGACAGCCAGGTGTGGGGGCAAGAAACTCTGCATTGCTCTTTCGGGAGCTTTTTTTATAGTCTCTGGATCAGGACTGGGCCTCCTCCACCCAATCCCCTTTTTTCAAGTATCTAGGCAGTCACACCCACAAACTGAACCTGGAACCATGTAATCCCATCAACAGCCAAGATCCAGAGACTATAAAACAAAGCTCCCGGAAGAGAGCAACGCAGAGTCTTCTGATCATAAAATACCAGCAAAAAGTAAATATATAAACAAGCTTTGTAGAATGGACTCAAGAAAGTGAAGCGTGATGGGATGTCCCATAAGAGAGGGTGCTGTACGTGTAATATAGTCCTTAGTTTTCAACTGGGGTTTGTAATTTTTATTAATCTGTTGTCCTACAGGAGCCTTTATTTCTCTGTGATGCATTCAATTTTTAGAAAAGAAGATGTCACATGGGTTGTTCTACCCACTGAAGAGCTGGCTCCCCTGGGTCTAGCGCTGAATCTTGTGCCTCCTCTTCCCCGTGGAAGAGCACTCCTCCCAGCCACCATTGAGATTTATGTTACTTTTTAAAAACTGCTCTTAATATAAATTTGAATACATAAAAGATACTCCTGAGGGTAAGTGATTTTGACTCAAAGCAATCATCACACTCATCGCAATCATAGAGCCGGTGGAATAGGGGCCAATTAAGCCGGAGAGAATGGGAGGAAAGCCAGGGCTGCTGATGTTGTCACCAATATTCATGAACCATGCAGAAGCACGGCATGTGTTGATACTTTTCTCCACCTCTCAGGTGAACCCTCATTTTACCTCATCCCACAGCATCAAACTTTCTCCATGTTTGATGCACAGGAGAAGAAAGGATGAAAAGAAAATCAACCTACCGTTTGGCAGACTTTTTGTTTTAAGAAATATTTGGCTGTAAGACCCTGACTTAGCTCTACTTTCATTGTCTACACGCACACACACACACACACACACACACACACACACACACCACATTTCTGCCCAAGTACCCACAAAGATGGGGGTGGGATGGAAGGAAATTCACACTATCATTCATATCAGGGACAACAGATGTTAGCACCAGCAGGTGAAGAGAATTTGCCCCAAACAATGTCTTCTTTCCCTTTTTTTTTACTTTTTGGTGCCTGGATTTGAATGTAGGGTCTGATACAGGCAAGGCAGGATTCTACCTCTGTGCCACCTCCTTCTTTACCACAATGCCTTTTAAAGTACAAAGAGAAATGGGAGAAACAGGTGTCAGAGAGAGAGTACAGCCCGTAAGGCTTTTAGAGCTGCCTTGCTTGCAGCTGGTGTGGATTCAATCACCAACACTCCATCACTATATCACTGTATCACTGTCACCCCGTTGCTTATCAATTTGCTCTATCAGGCACCAGTAACGTTTCTATTGTGAGACTTGTTACTGTTTTTGGCATATTGAATATACCGTGGGTAGCTTGCCAGGCTCTGCCGTGCAGGTGAGATTCTCTCGGTAGCTTGCCGGGCTCTCTGAGAGGCACAGAGGAATCAAACCTGGATCGACCACATACAAAGGAAATGCTCTACCCGCCGTGCTAAAGATTTTAAAGCAGAGAAGTAGAATATAATATGTGTGTACATGTACTAGGTATGTCCACTGTGCATACATCATATTATGGAGTACTTATAAAATATCAGGATATTTTATAAAATAATGTATCTCTTAAAAATAAGATAATATAGCAGGTAAGGCTTGTATGTAACTCACCTGGATTCCATCCCCAGCACCTCATATGATTCTGTGAGCCTGCCAAAATATGGCCCCTGAGCACACAGCAGGAGTAAGCCCTGAGCATCTCTGGGTGTGGCTAGAAACAATTTTTGTATTGTGGAAAAGGTATCATCAGGGATGATCCTAGTACCCCTGATCCCTCCAAGCCTTATTTGGCTAGAATACATAGCACTATACTGCAGCACTGTCGTCCTGTTGTTCGTCAATTTTGCTTGAGCGAGCACCAGTAGCTTCTCCATTGTGAGACTTGTTGTTACTGTTTTTGGCATATAGAACATGCCACGGGGGCTTGCCAGGCTCTGCCGTGCAGGCGGGATACTCTCAGTAGCTTGCCGGGCTCTCCAAGAGGGATGGAGGAATCAAACTTGGGTCAGCCACATGCAAAGCAAATGCCCTACCTACTGTGCTATCATTCCCGTCCAGATGGCATACACACATATTATATATATATGCAAATTTATGAGCAATGGGATGACAGTGATATAGTGATATATATATGTGTGTATAGCAAATATGTATACACATATATATCACTATATATACATATATATACATACATACATATATATACATATATATGTATGTATATCCACTACAGATATAATGCAAAAGAATTCAAAATTTTAGGGTCAGAGTTATAGTACAGAAAATCCCCCAGGCATCACTGGGATTAATTCCTCAGTGCAGAGCTAGAAGTAACTCCTGAGCATTTGAGCATTTCTGGGATCCAAACACAAATAATAAAATTAATAATGGTTTGCTGTTAGATTGTCCTCTATAAAATATAATACAGCTGAAAATGATTGAAACTACTGTAATTAGAGCAAATAATAGTATTTTTAATTCAACAAAGTGACCTTAATGTACATGTTAAAAAAAAAACAGAAAATGAATCACTTTGGAAAACTTGCACTAAACGCATTATAAAGCTACTATTAAAAAATCAGTATGGCTTGGTTTTTCTGGGAACAGAAAGCTAACTCTCTGGGAACAGAAGAGAAAATACAGAACACAGAGTTTTCTATATTCTATTTTAAATCTAGTAGTTAAACACAGCTGAATCCTAAAATATATTAAAGTGCCCCAAAATTTTCAAAGCACAGCGGCAGGGTATTCGCCTTTCACTCGGCCAACCCAAATTTGATTCCTCCGCCCCTCTCGGAGAGCCTGGCAAGCTACCGAGAGTATGGAGCCCGCACGGCAGAGCCTGGCAAGCTACCTGTGCGTATTGGATATGTCAAAAACAGTAACAGTAACAATAAGTTTAATCAATTATTTGTAACCACCATCAAAGCAAGTTTCATACAGATAAGATATTTAAATGTAAATAATAAAATAATAGCACTGGAAACAAATGTTGGTGTATCTATCACTGACAGATAGGTGCAGGTGGAGACTTAAAGAACATTGATTCTAAAATATCTAATATTTTACTTGTTTGATATTTGTGTTTTGATTATAACAAACTTTGATGATTATATAATTGAAATAATATTTAGAATATCAGCTATATATATGATTTCCTTCAAAATACTTTCCTTTGGCACCTTTCTTAGAAACTTGTGAGTGTGGGTGTGTGTGTGCATTCTAAAAAATACATTCCATGAAAATCAAATGGGTATAGCATTTAATACTATAGATACACTTCTATGGAACCCTATTTTATCATAGAAAATTTAATCTTTTATGTTTGCATTTCTTTATCTTTAAAATAGAGAAATAACCCCACCTAAATTATTGGGAGATCATGAGGATTAAGTTTATTCACTCCTAAAAATTACTTCAGAATTGCAGTTAGCAAATTAAAGCGTTTTATTATTATATTGTCACTGTCATCCCGTTGTTCCTCGATTTACTCGAGCAGGCACCAGTAACATCTCTATTACACTCAGCCCTGAGATTTTTATTAAAACAATACAAATGGGTATTAGGTAAGAACTCATAAAATTATACATTAGAACTTAAAAATTGATATAACCAAGAGCACAGTGAAATTATTGATATGTTTTTATTTGTTTTGGCCAAAGAAATGCAATTTATGTATTAATGAGTGTATTTTTTGATATAAAAATTCTCAAAATTAGCTAATTTGCAGACAATTTAACACCTTATAAATTGGTATCAAGCTTAGTAGGCCAACTTGGCAATACCTACTAAAATATTGACAAAGTGTGTACTTTTAATCCTGCAATTCTTCTCCAGGAATGTACTTTATGAAAATTATTGTAGGTGGATGAATGTTCAGCAGCAAGAATAGTCTTTCCAGGGTTTAGACAATTGATTTAATTTATTTCTTAAATGTTTGACAGAACTGGTACTTTCTTGAAAAGTATCATTGATTCAACTTTATTAATGGACATAATCTATTCAGATTCTCTCTGTTTTCTTGTGTGGGTTTTGTTAAATTTCACCTTTCAATAAATTAGTCCATTTCATCTATACTATAAAATATGTGGATGTTGATTTGTTTATTTTACTATCCAGTTGTAATGATAACATTTCCATCTCTGTTATTAGTAATTTTGTTTTCTTTCCTTTTATCTTTAATTTTTTGACAACTTAATGACCTTCTCAGAGGACGTGCTACTGATTTTCTCCATTACTTTCTTGTCTTAAATTTATTTCTGCTCTCACACTTAATACTCTGTATTTTATTTTCTCTTTTTCTCCCCCTAGTTTCTCATAGAGAAGCTTAGATTATAGATTTTAAGCATTTATTTTTTACCAAAATATACATTAAATGCTATGAATTTTCCCTTGTATACTGATTTAATGCATTCTACAAATGTGCCTAAGTTGCTAAGTTTCATCTCTATTTAGCCAGATATACTTTAAAAATTTGAACAGAACGATCATCAAAAAGCTGGAGAGCTGCTTATCTGTGTGAGGCCTTGATTTTGATCCCCTATATTGCATGACCTCCAAGCAGTGCTGAGTGTCACCCCAGTGACCACTAAGCAACTGTCAGAACAACTTTGCGTGGACAGATCCAAGCACTGCATGCAACTACTGCAAGGAGTAGCACTGCATGCAACTACTGCAAGGAGTAGCTTCTAGGGACTCTTGAAAACTACTTGGGAGATTCTCTCTCAAAATATCTCATAACACTAACCTATGTGTTCTTTAGAAGTGCATTGCTAAATTTACAGATAATTGAAGTACTTTTTAATAAGTTCTCATATTGATTGCCAGTTTTATTTTACTGTAGTCTACCTGAAATAGTCATCTGTACTATGCTCACAATATACCCATGTCGCGGTGTATTATATGTCTCAGAATATAGTATATCTTAGCAAATATCCCACAGGAACTTGGGAAGACTACATTTTACTGGTGTTGGATGAAGTTTCTATAAATGTCAATTAGACCCAGTTGATTGATGCTTCTGTTCAGTTTGACTGCTTCCTTACTGATTTTCTGCTTGCTGGATCTGTCAATGACAGACACAGGACTGTGGAAGTTTACAACTGTATTTCTTTCTCAGTTTTTATCTTGTGTATTTTGCTCTCTGTTTTTAAGCCCTGCACATTAAAGATTGTTATGTCTTCTTGGAGAATTTAGCCCTTTCTCATTATATGGTGCCTCTTTTTATGTATGACAATTTTCCTTGCTCTGAAATCTATTTTGTCTGGAATTAATGAAGTCTTTTAATTTTGATTGATGTTACCATGGTATGTCTTTTTCAGTCCCTTAAATTTATTTGCATGTTTTGATGTTGAAAATGAGGTTCTCATAGACCCCATACAGTAACATTATGTCTACTCTGACATTTTCTTTTAATCAGTTTATAACTGATATGCTGTAATAAAGGCTATATATTTTATTTGTTAATCTTTTAAACCTGTTGTTTCTTTGTTTACTGCCACTTCTTTTTGCTTTTCTCTGGTTTTAATTGAGCATTTTATGACTCGCTTTTCCCCTTCTTTGAACATGTCAATTATACTTCTTTTTAAAAATTTAGTACTTGTACTAAAGTTCGCAACATACATTTATAATCAGAATTAATCTTTGTCTTCTTTCAAGTAGTACTAAACAGATTTCTAGTACACACAGTGTGACTGAGTCTGGTACCTCCTCCCTCCTGTCTTTTGTTGCACTTATTCCCCCCAAAACCAGTAAGCAGCAATTACCCCGTACGCTATTGCAGTTATTTTGTACTCGTTATCAAAATTGATTTTAAAAATATTTATTCTATTTTGACATATTCCTTCTCCAACGTTCCTTCTTTTTTTCTTTTTTCTTCTTCTTTTTTTCTCTTATCTTCTCCAGCATTCCTTCTTTTTTCATGTAGATTCAAGTTACATTTTGTAGATTTAGTTTCCTTTGTAGGTTTAATGTGCCTTATTTTTCTTTTCTTGAACCTGGTGCTTTCAACATTTGAAAACAAAATCATTGTTCAAAACTGGGATCAAACTCTGGGCCATGAAGTGGAAAGTTCTGAAGCCAGTGAGAATGATTCCTTCCCTGTCCTCCTCCTCTGGGAGGTCTAGTACTCATCACCCGAAGGGAAAGTTCACTGAGAATCCTTTGCACATTGGCTATGAGCTTGTGACAGGAGACTCACAATTCCCACCCCCTGCTGGGGCATGTATCTTGCATTGTGAGTGGAGGGGGAAACGCTGAGAGAAGGGGGGTGCTCTGGCTATATTTTCCTCAGTGTATTTGATGAATTCTGGTCCGATCTTAAGGCCTTTGATACTCTATGAATTGACTTTTGTGTAAGGTGCAAGGTATGAATTTAGGCTTGCTAATTTACAACTCCATAGAATATATATATATATATATATATATATATACATATATATATATCATCATCATCATCATCATCATCATCATCATCATCCTGTTGATCGTTGAATTTCTCGAGCGGTCTCAGTAACATCTCCATTTGTCCAAGCCCTGATATTTTTGAAGCCTCTCTCTACTCGTCCTTCCAACAATGCCGTACTGGAGACTCTTTCGGGGTCAGAGGAATGAGACCCAGCTTGTTACTGGTTTTGGCATATGAATACACCATGGGGACCTTGCCAGGCTCTCCCATGTGGGCAGGAAACTCCCAGTAGTTTGCCAGGTTCTCCCAGAGGGAGAAGTAGGCTATAAGATATATAAGAATATATATATTCTTAGTAGTTGGTGGAGAATATATTTATATATGTATATATATATACATTATACACAATAATAAAACAAATTTTCTTCAAGGCCCAGAAAATAGTTCCAGCTTGATTGAAGATGTCTTTATCTCCAACAAGGCTCCCTGTGGTCTGTACCCAAGGTTGAGACCTAGCATGAGGAAAAACAATCCAAAATACTTATCAGGAACCCGAAAACAGTGGTGGCCTGCCCAGTTCCTTAGAAAGACTCCAAAAGAGGCAGATAAACCTTGGCACTCTGCTTGGGTTTCCAGAGAGCTACAAAGCACAGAGAAGCAAACCTCTCCATGTACAGCACTCCAGGACATCCATGCTTGGAAGAGACTGGTGAGGGTTTCTGGACTAGGCCTTTGGGATACCTCACATCAAGCAGAATGGACCAATGACCTGGATTGTGCATGGTGATTGGGCATCCTATTGAGTGTCCCTATGAATGTGACACTAAATTTAACATACTGACGTTCCATTTCTGGAACCCTGGTCAAATAATGATGCAGAGTTATAAAATGCGGGCCGTTTCCATTTGTGAAGCAAGATTTCCATTTGATCACTTTTATAATTTTAGCCCCAGACTTCTCTAGGATGATGTCTTGAAGAAAGAATAAAGACAAAGATAATCAGTTGTTGGCGCTGAAAATTCTCTCCCATGAAGGGTTAAGGCAGGCCATTTCTTTCCCAAACTTAGGAAGCCTGCAGCCTTGATTGTAAATAAGGAATTAATGAGAGCATCAAAGACAATGTCGAGATTGCATAAAAAATAAGCAGTTCACACCTTTTTTTCAAAGTTAACTTTTTTTCAGCTTAAAAACCTGATAAATGATTTCAATTAACAGTTACAGAAAAAGAAAATTATATTGCAAATTCATGCAAAATCTTCCTACAAAATCACTTGCCTAATTACACAAATCAATTCTTCAGACTGAAAATCCAGTTCCAAAATAGAAAGTATGGATGGTTCAGCAGCAGTCGCCCGGGAAGGTGGGAACCACAGGGTTGTTTTCTGTGGCCTCAATTTCGTCAGGATGAAATGAGACAAAGATCACAGAGATCTACTCTCTGTGGACCCAGTGTTGCTCCCTAACTCAGTGCTGTTCTAGTAGACCAAAGTCCTGAGGGACTCTATCTCCACTTCTTTCTCTATGTCTGGCAAGTAGATTAGAAATTCTTTAGGTAGATTTGGTATAATACAGAAATTTGGTTGCCCTCAGATATGCCATGATCCAATCACTAACCCCATCCTCATCATCATCTTCATCCAAGATGTTTTAAGCCATGTGAATGAACCCTGCCATGGTAGAATAAGACTTGGAATTCACTGGCAAAGATATAGACTCTAGTCTTCAAGTGCTTGTTTAAGGTTGCTGCCTTGCTTCAGTCTCACCTTAATGCATGGAGGTTGAATAGGAGAGACTAACGTCTGAGATGGACAAATGGACCTTTATTCTAAACAATTCTGTCTGTCTGTATGTCTGTCTTTCTCCCTCTCTAGTGCTCTCTCTCTCTCTGTCACACACTATCTCACATACACACTTAAGCATCACCTTCATAGTCCAAAAATTGTTAAGATATTTGAGGGCTAAGACTTATTCTTGTTGATCATGGCACTCCTTAGAAGCCTTGTCTGGAAGATAGAGAGTTGTGTGGGGAGGGAGAGGAGGCGGTAAAAACAAAAAAATGTAAGTACACTGTCCACTTGAAGATGCTAGTTTCCTCCCCCTGCCCTACTCCAGGTTGCAGAGCCCCAAATTGTGTCTGGGCTAATACTAAACTGTCAGTCTGTTTCTCTCTTCACTTGGCCACTGGAAGGTGCCATATTTCCCCCAAAGAGCTAGAGATTGCCTTGTTTTATTCCTGAATAGTGGCTGTGTCTTGCAGATAGGATAATGACCAAGTGTCCATTTGATTCTTGGTGATAGTGCTATGTCACTAGAGAGCTAAAGAAAGGATATAGAATGGGGGTTTCTGGAAAGATCCCTATTCCTCCTTGTTACAGATAACATTTTCTGCTCTAACTAAATTGCAGGTTCAACGACATTTTTCCTTCCATAACACTCAACCAAAAAAGGCACCAGGCAGTACAAGAGAAGGGAAAAGAAAGGGAACGTCCTAGAATATGTTTGTTCAGAGGTAACGAACAATCGAGCAGAAACCTTAGTTCTTAAGCTTTTGGGGATCTCAGTAAATGAGGGAACAAAGATAAATGGTGTATATAGCAGCAATACCTTGGTATGAAAGGATAAATGCATATACTTACCCTGAGTTTCAAGATGCACTGAGTAAATACAATAAAGAGTTTATCACATTAGCTCTTTCTTGTAATCATAGTAATTTGTATAGTACTATGTTGCTTTGAATTTTTGTTGTTTTAACTTCCATCTTACTATCCAGAGAGTGTTTTCTAATGCAGCAAACCAATCTGCCCTCCTAAGGACAGAAGTGGGGGAAAAAAACGCCTTTCAACTTCTCCAGGTCTAATCATGTTCTTCTCTCTTCTCAGACCTTAAGACTGACAATTCTGAAAGCCTGTGAATCATTGCCTGGGCCTGTTAAAAACTAAGGTAGTGTGAGGTTTCACCCCTTATGCAGGCAGGGTTTATAGTCCTTTAATCGGTGTGAAGAAGTTCCAGAAAATGCACCTTCACCCACTTTTCCCCTTAAAGAGTTAAGGTGGTGAAATCTCCAGGGGGTGTATAAAGTAGGCAGGCAGGTGGGTAGGGAAGAACCCCCCATGGCAATGAATTTCTGGGAAGTAATAAAACCAACAGCCCCAAAGCTGCAAAAACCCATCTTGTAGAAACAGGAACTAAGATCAGATAAAGATCTTTATTTGGCCAGTACAGACCCAGAGAAGACTGAACGGCCTCTAGGAGAGAAGCTTAAGCCAGTAAAGAAAAGCCAAGAAGAGAATTTCAAAGAAGATCATTCCTTGCTTGCCACTCTAGCCCTTGGCAACCATCCTAGCAATGGACTTTTACCTAGATAGAAAGTCCCAAGTGGGCAGCTTGAGAGAAAGCCTATAAGAGCCAAGTTGAACAGGGAAAGTGAGTACATATGCTACCCAAAACCATGTGCTGTCTGTGCTCATAAGTTGTTGCCTAACACAAGTGGTACTGGAGCGTAAGTGTCAACCTCTTCTCCCCTCTTGACATGTGTAGTTTCATATCTAATGCTGGGAGATGTATGGTGCTCCCTCTCCAGTTTGAAGAAGCCCTCATTCTCATTCTCTCTTGAGTATCTGTTCTCTTTCTCTGTCTCCCCCACTCTCTCTTTCTACCCACCCCCTACCTAAAGATCTGCCAAATAACCCTGTTATACTTTAAAAAAAGAACTGACCATTTAGTGCATGATAATTAGTGACTAAAAATCTACAAGTCAATTTGGAAGTTCTGCTGATTGGGATCAATTCTAACTAATCAAGGTAGGGCAAATTTTATTTTTGTGGTCATCTAGGTGAGAGGTGATCTAAACTTTGTGTACACAACTATTCCCTGTTCCATGTAGATTCTCATCCTCAGGCAAACCATACAGAAGTTGTTGAGTGATTAATTTCCTAAAGGAACTTGGAGATGTACACTGCCTCTTAGGGCCTACGCTTAGATGTGGCATTGTTTTGGTTAAGTTGGGAATTGAAGCCCAGGGGGAAGAGGCAATGCTATTTGTTGCAAAGTCACATTGGAAAGGTTATAGATACAGGAAATTAAAGAATATGGGTCATTTATACCACAACCAACTTCTGTCCAAAAATTGTTGGGAATAAAAGGTTGGGATAGATAGTATGTGGAGAAAGGTATGAAAACATGGACCTGATATCAAGAAAGCCAGTGCCCACGTGGAAAAATACTGAGGCAAAACTTCACTTATTGCTCTATTTCTGCTTTTCTTCCCAGAGGAAACAATCCCTAGAGACAAACCCATATAAAAATGTTTATCCTGATATACCTAGAAGCTTGGATGTGTAAAAATTTAGCCTGGTTAGATCAGAACATAATCAAAGAATGTCTTTTCTCCTTTTAATGATTTCTGATTCGAAGCAATAAATACCTAACAGAATGGACAGTTGGTCCACGAGACTGTTAACACGCTGCCTCCACACTTTTTTTCTTATTTCTGTCTTGTTACTTATTCCTTCATGTCACCTCTGCTTCAACCTTGTTCACTGGGGCCTGTCCCCAGCACATAATAATTTACAATTTATGTACTTTCCTCATACAGAATTCATCACAGGTCTCTTGACACGCTTCCCCCAAGTCATCCAATTGTGGTATCATACTCCAAGTTCAAGACCTTGTGGTCTCTGTTAGCGCCAGTTACAATTCTCTTGATTGTAACTTGAGGATCAAGTTACTGTAGCTCCTACACTCTCTATACGGCATTGAAATAAATATTATTTCATTAAAAACATTAAAAACTCTCATTAGAAGTAGGAGGCATGTAGCAATCACTGGTCTACAGGAATTCTGAAATCCCACTGGGAAAGAGGTAAGACTTTCCACCCAATGGGGCAGTGGTTCTATTCTTATTTTTTTTTTTTTTTGCTTTTGGGTCACACCCAGCGATGCTCAAGGGTTACTCCTGGCTTTGCACTCAGGAATTACTCCTGGCGGTGCTTGGGGGACCATATGGGATGCCAGGGATCGAACCCGGGTCGGCCGTGTGCAAGGCAAACGCCCTACCCGCTGTGCTATCGCTCTGGCCCCAGTGGTTCTGTTCTTTGGGAGAGTCTGTTTCAATGATTAGTTTTCAGTCCCTTGTATCTACAATTAGAGACATCTCCCTTTTCTGTTATCCTCTTTGGCTACTTCTAAAAAAATGATCTGACCTGTCAATTCTTGGTCTATTTCTTGACGTTAAAAAAGCAGGGGTCTAAGAATGTCTTTGTAATTAAAAAAAAAAAGTATTCCTTTTTATTAGCACACCAGCAGTATCTGCCAATCTGAATTCCTTTGACTCTTTGTAGGCTTTCGATACATCTAATAATCATTTATCCGTTACTTTGAAAGCCACAATTAAAATAACTAATTCAAATCCCTCTCTTTGAAGTTACTTCTAGTAGGGTTAGATTCCTATGCTTTTTAAGCAAGTTTCTATAGCTTCCTTTAGTGCAACTAAAATGGCCTATATAAAATTAACCAATTGTACTGTCTTCATTCAACATGATACCCTACAGTCCCAACCACATAGTGGAAAATTGCATGATTTCATTCATTTAACACTGTTTAAGCCATGGTGCTTTGAATAAATATACAACAGTGTTTTACATATATATAAACAATGTTTATACATATTAATATATATAAATATATATACATACATATATAAACAATGATGGGTCTCATTCCCCTGACCCTGAAAGAGTCTCCAATGTGGCACCATTGGGAAGGATGAGTAAAGAAAGTCTTCTAAAATCTCAGGACGAATAGAAACGTTACTGAGACCACTGGAGAAAATCGACGATCAACAGGATGATGATGATGATGATGATGATGATAATGATGATGATGAACACCTTTGAACTATTTATACCAACTGTACATCCACTTTTGCTACTAAGTTGAATTTCAACGCATGAATTAACAATTTATCCACTCAAAGATATTTGAGTTGTTCTAAGGTAAGCATAGTTGCGAACACAGGTTCTCTTAATATTTGCACCTTGGTCCCTGGTGGACCTGTTTTCATTTACATATTTCTTTTTCTAGGATAAATGACTATAAATGGGATTTCTAGGTCTCAAATACATGTTTATGTTTATAAGAAATAGTGCACTATTGCAAAGCTCAAATGCCACTGTGCATTGCTATTGCCAAATGCTCCTGTTGCTCTTCACTCTTACCAACAATTACTACTGGTAGCAGTTTTTTTAAAAAAATTTGGGACAACCTAGTAGGTGTACTCTGGTATCATCTTAGTTTTAACTTGTATTTCCCTAGTATCTGGTAATGACTATCCTTTCTCTGTATGCCATCTCTGTATTTCCTTAGTAAAATGTCTATATTTTAACCACTTTGTAATCATTTTTAAGTGTTGATTTTTTTTAGAGTTTGTATATAGTACATATAAAGTCTTTGTCAAAGATATGATTTGAAAACATGTTTTCCTTGGATGTAGATTTTTTTACCACCTTCTTAACAGGATCTTTCATAAAGCAAACATTTTAAAAGCAAGCTGAAAAAGTTCAATTTATTCTTTATTTTCTTTGACCACAATTTAGGTGTCAGTCTAAAAACTATTCGTCAAGCTGTTGTTTCCAAATATGTTTCCATTTTTGTTTTTAATTTTTTAATTACAAAGTAATTCATAATTGAGTTTTAGATATGCAATATTGTAGCACTGATCCCACTACCAGTGTCAACTTCCTTCCACCAATGTTCCCAGGTTCCCTTCTATACCTACTGCCCACTCCCCACTCCAGCCTGCCCTCCTAATTGGCACCTTTTTACGTTTGGTTGCTCGAGTTTGGGTTTCTTGATTTCAGTGTTGTTGATTCTGTGGCTTGAATATTTGGCTCCATCATTTCTTAACACCACCAATGTACCTGGATCCCATTAATCTGCCCTCCGCTGTTTCTCATCTGTCTTTTCTTCCCCTCCCCTTTCCTTTATTTATTTCTTCTCTTCTTTATACTCTGGGACTAAGAGTTATCAGGGCACCCCCCCTTTAAACCTGGCATTCCCTTACCCAGTTACTCTAAATACCACATGTAAGTGACATCATCCTGCATTTATTCTTTTTCTTCTGACTTACTTCATCTAACATGATGCCTTCCAGTTCCTTCCATGTTGCCATAAATTGCATAATTTCATCATTCCTTAGGTGTGTAGTGTTCCATTGGACCATCATCGTTGGACATCTAGGTTGATTCCAAATCTTCGCTATTATACTGACTGCTGCAAAGAGTAATGAGGTGCAGATGTTTTTTTGAGTGAATGTTTTTCTGTTCTGGGGATAAACACCCAAAGGTGGAATTGCCGGTTCATATGGGAGCTAAGTTCTAAGTTTACTGAGAACCTCCATACTGTTTTCCATAGGGGGTTGGACTAGACAACGTTCCCACCAGCTGTGGATGAGAGTTCCTTTTTCACGATATCCCCACCAAAATCTTTTATGATTTTATTCCTAAAGCTATACTTTTTGAGAACATTTTATTATAAGATCTATTTATAGTTTGAATCAAGTTTACATCAAACCAGTAGTTTTTTTGATCCAGCACTATTTGTTGAAGTGGCATTTCTTTACACATTTGGTTGCTTTTGCACCTTTGTCAAACAGTGGACTGATGGAATACACTAGTTAATCATTCCGTTCCTTCACTCACACAGTCTTTACTATAGCTAATATATATATATATGTATATATATGTGTTTATATATGTATATATATAAATATATAAATATATATATATATATATATATATATATATATATACTGTCACTGTCATCCCGTTGCTCATTGATTTGCTCCAGCGGGCACCAGTAATGGCTCCATTGTGAGACTTGTTGTTACTGTTTTTGGCATATCGAATATGCCATGGGGAGCTTGCCAGGCTCTGCTGTGTGGGCGAGATATACCCGGTAGCTTGCCGGTCTCTCAGAGAGGGATGGAGGAATCAAACCCGGGTCAGCCACGTACAAAGCGAACACCCTACCCACTGCCCTATCGCTCCAGCCCTTAGTTTAACCTGCTTGATTCTTCTTCCACAGTAATTTGGCTGTTCTAATCCTTTTACCATCCCATATAGATTTTAGAATATTCCTTCACACATCAAAAAATATTTTTTTGCCAGGATCCTGACATGTGTTGAGACTCTGTATTAATTTTGGGGAGAATCCATGTGTTTTCTGGGTTGTTTCAAATTCATGAACATGAACTACCTCTCCACTAAAAATCTTTGAATAATATTTTTTGGTATTTTTTAGATTGAAGCATACATATATTTTTAGATTTATAACTAAGCATTTCATGTTTGAAGTTATGATTAATGGTGTTCTGTTTTTATTTATTTATACTTGCCCCCAAATGTAATTATTATTAAAAATTTCTAAAATAATTTTTATCAAATTCATTATTTTTTTCTAAATCAAAAAATGTTATATCTGGAAACATATCAACCCACTTATTTTTGCTTTTAAATTTACTAAGTTAAATAATAAAAATTTAGACAGCTTTTAGGGAAAATGTCTCAGAACCTTGATGGTCTAGAGTTAATAATAACTGAAAAATTCTTGTATGTACATGTAAAGGATATTTAATTTCTCCAATATTTTTGCTATTTTTCACATAGATAATCACATCATCAACAACAAGCAGTTTTATTTACTCCTTTTCAATTTATATGACTATTATTTTCATGTCTTGCTTTATTGTTCTGTCTAGATCATTTTTGAATCTAATTTGTGTCTATTAGTCCCTTATAGATAGAGCATAGTTTGTTCATGTTTTTAAAAATTCTATTCTGTCAATCTCTGTATTGTAATAGAAAACTTTAATACTTTCACATTAAATGTAATTATTGCTATAATAGAATTTAGGTATGTTATTTTGCTGAAGTATTAGGGGTTTTGTCCCTTAATTTCTCCATTATTGTCTAATTTTATGTAAATAGATATTTTCTTATGTATAAATGACAAAGACCATGTTAGTGTCTTTGTCATGTCTGTGGTTTTATAGTTTTAAGTTATTATTCAGTGGGTTTTTTTTTTTTTTAGATTTCTGGTAACATCGTAAAACATTAAAAGTAAGCTCTGGATAATACCACTACTAATAAATCCATTCCCCTTCCCTTTATGTTGCTCCTAAAATTATATCTTTATACAGTATATGTCATCATTATAAAATTATAATTATTGATTTATGTTTTAGTATTTTAGATAATGAAAATGTAAGTTATGAACAAATTTTATATTTTGCTTATAAGTCACACACAGCAATGCTCAGGGTGTACTCCTGGCTCTGCATCCACTCCTAGGGGAGTTTGGGGATAAATATGGGATGCCTGGACCAAACCCAGGGTCCTGGGTTGACTGCTTGCAAGACAGTGAGTGCCCTACCCACTGCACTATCACTCAGCCTCCATGAACAAATGCTTAACTTTTGTATTTATCTATGTAATTATCTTCTGTATTTATTTATTAATCTATGTAGTTATCTTTTACCATACTCTTATTTTCATATATACACATATATGAATATTTATATTAAAATAAGAGTATGGCTATATATATAATTTACTGCCTAGATTATTTTCACTTTAGTCTGAAGGATTCCCTTTACTATTTCTTGCAAGGTAGGCTTAATATCAATAAACTCCTACATCTGGTAATATCTCAAAATATTTTTTTCATTTTTGAAGGATATATTTTTCTGTTTTGTGTTGTTTTGTTTGTATATAGAATTTGGGCTGAATATTTTGGGTTTCAGCCCTTAGAATACACTATCCCAGTGCATTTTGACCTTCATAATTTCTAATAAGAAATCATGCACGGAGCCCTGGGTTAAATCCCCAGCATCATGTAGCCTCCTGAGCATGCCTCGTTCTAGCCCTCCAACAACTTGTATCACTTGTCATCCCATTGCTCATTGATTTGCTTGAGCAGGCGCCAGTAATGTCTCCATTCATCCCTGTCACATGCTAGTGTAGCCCAATGGCATCTGCTCGCTCAAGGAACACGAAAAGCCTCGAGCCTTCAAACCATTCATTCAGGATCTTGACAAAGAAGTCTGCCCATCTCGTAGGTGGGCGGCCAGGCATTCTTTGGATGTCCCGTGGAATCCAGTCAGTAACAGCTCTAGTCCAGCAGTCATCTCCAAATCACATTACATGTCTGGCCCATCTGATTTTTGATGCCTTGGCAAACGAGACAGCGTCCCTGATTCTCGATCATCAGCGGAGATCGGAACTCCAGACTCCTTCTGTCACTTGAGTGAGATGTGATATTCCAAGCATAGCTCTTTTGATTCCTCTTGGGGAGAGCCGTATACCGTTCTCATCCTGTTTTCGTAAGGCCCAGGACAATGAGGCCTATGTTAGTGCAGGAAGAATGGTGGAGTTGAAAAAATGTGCCCAGAGCCAGAGGTTCTTCATCTTCTTAACCACTTCTTGGACACTCTTGAAGGCATTCCATGCCGCTCTCTTCCTCCTGTGCAGCTCAGGTGCCAGGTTGTTCGTCATGTTGAGTTCTCTACCTAGGTACACATAACTACTGCATTTGGAGATGTTTGTTCCACTGAGAGCAAATGAAATGTCAGGAACTATCCATTTCTCATGAACATTGTCTTCGTGAGATTCAGCTGCAGTCTGACCTTTCCACACTCATGGTCGAAGTCGGCCAGCATTTGTGCTGCTTGGCTAATGTTTGGTGTTATTAGAATGATTTCATCAACAAAGCAGTGGTGGTGTAGTTGACAACCATCTATCTTCACTCCGATTCCTTCCCATTCCAGTTGTCACATGACATTCTCAAGGGTGGCACTGAGAATGGTATCATTCGGTGAAATGGTATCACCCTGTCGAACCCCTCTCTTTTCGTTGATGATCACTTCCTTGTGGAATGGTGAGATCCTGGTGGTGAATCTGTAAAACAGTTCATGGAGAATCCTGATGTCTTGAGTTTGAATGCCCTATTTGGCTAGGGCTTCGATGACCACTTCAGTCTCTACAGAATCAAAGGCCTTCTTTAAATCAATAAATGTTGGACAGAGCGGCATCTTGAACTTTCGCGAAACCTCAATGAGCTTGGTCATCATGTCGATATGGTCAAAAAAGTCATGCTGAATGCTTTTCAGAACCTGACTTGCCTCGTATAGTTGTCCTTCTGCCAATCCTATTCAGGATGACTCCAGTGAATAACTTGTAGATGAAGGACAACAGGCAGATCGGGCAATAGTTGCCGATGTTTTCCTTCTTGTACAACAGAATGGTCTTGCTGGTTTTCAATTGGGACGGAACTTTGCATTCAGACAGGTAGTGTGTGAAGACCCAATCCAGTGTATGGACGAGTACTGGCAGCAGATTCTTCAGGTGTTCATGTCTGACCTTGTCTGGACTAGGTGCTGTACACTTCTTTACCAACAGAATGGCATCTCAGATTTCGGAAGGGAGAATGCTGGGAATGACATATCCATCCTGCGGAATTTGGTATGTGGGCAGGTGGATGTGGCTGTTCAAGAGTAGAAGTCGTGAATAATCCTCTCCATTGCCCTTCTGGAAGATGTGATAGATCCATCAGGATGTCGGAGGTGAGTTATCTTGGTCTTGTAGTTGGCAAAGGACAGTGAGTGTTGCGAATACTTTTTCCAGCTTCTGCCATCGGCCAACACTGCTGCTCTTCTCTTTGAGGTCTTCCTTTATCACTTCTCTGCACAGCTTTGCAAGCTTGGACGTTAGCTTGTGATTGTTTGAGGCTCGCACCAAACCAAGTTGGCGAATGAGGTTGAGAGTTTCTGAAGATACCTGTCTTCAGAATAACAACAACAACAAAAACAACAACAACAGTAACAAAATAAAAACTAATAAATAATTAGCTACTCATCTTCTTTACTAAGGATTCCTTTTACATAATGGGTTATTTCTCCCTGCTACTTTCAATATTGTCTTTGTCTTTACCTTTCAGTATTTGATTATGATATGCTGAGTGTGGATATCTGATTGTATCTTACTTAGAGTCTACTTAGCTTCCTAGATATACAGATTAATGTTTTTAATTTAATTGATAAAGATTTTTCCATTTTTCTTCAAATATTTACTATTGTACTTTTCCCTCTCACTCTGCCTCTCTCATTAAGAACCCCCCTAATGCACAAATTATTATGTCTGTTAATTGTTCATATTATTTTACTTCTTTTCCTTATGTTAGATAATACATTTTTCAATCTTCTAGTTTCCTGTTTGTCTTTCTTCTGTCAGCTGTAATGTGCTGTTGGGTACCTGCAACAAGTTTTTCCTTAAGTTGTTGTATTTTCACCTCAGGAAATTCGAGTACTCTGTTTTAAAATAATGTACATCTCTTTAATGAGACTCTATTTGTTGATATATCTTCCCATACTTTCCTTAAATTCTTTGGACTTGTTTTACCTATCAAACACCTTTAAAATTGATCATTGAAATTTTTGCTAGTAATTCCAATGTCTATATTTCCTAAGGTGTTTCTTTTTGATAGTTTAAATGTGTGCCTGCATCATACTTTCTTGCTACCTTAGATGATTTATATTTTTTTGTTGAAACACAATATTTAAAATTTGTATTTATTGTATCACTGTAGCACTGTCGTCCCATTGTTCATCGATTTGCTCGAGCAGGCACCATAACTTCTCCACTGTGAGACTTGTTACTGTTTTTGGCATATCAAATACGCCACGGGTAGTTTACCAGGCTCTGCCATGTGGGCAGGATACTCTCGGTAACTTGCCAGGCTCTCTGAGAGGGATGGAGTAATGGAACCTGAGTCAGCCATGTACAAGGCAAATGCCCTATCTGCTGTGCTATCACTCCAGTCCTTTAGACAAAAGACTCCAACTTATTCAGAATGTGGAAGCCCATTGTCAGGATCAAAAGCAGAAGTATTAGGGTGCTGGGGGGTGTGGGATCAGGGTGACAAGTTGACTTTCTCAGCTCTCATCCTATAACAATATTCCTTTAGCACAATCTTTACCAGTGAAAACACAATTCAGCAAGACTGGAGTTGGCAAAGTAAGAAGGGGATAAGCAAGACATTACATGCAAGAAAATATGCTCAGGAGGTCCCTGAACAAACACACGTTGCAGTCTAGGTCATAACTGGCATATATCAAGGATAATTCCTCTTGTCTTGGTATCAGAGAGTACCCACTGCCAAAACTAGGGCATGTAAGGAGCTCACTCTGTAGCTGTCACTATAAGCATGCAGAAACAGAATAACCAGTGCCCTTCCATGGTTCCTTTGAGCCACTTTCTTCAGTCTTATCTGGAGTGGGGTTGTCTCTCATTGTCCGGACATGCCACTGGTCGGTGTCATTCTGTCTCTAAAGGGGGAGGCAGCTTTTACACGTGAAGTGTGGACCTGCATCTTGATTCTATCCACCTTCAGAGCAGTTGGTCTTATTTTATTTAATTTGTTATTTGTTTTGGGGGGCCACCTGGCTATGCTCAGTAATCTAAGTTATTCTTGGACATGTGCTCAGGAATCACCCCTTATTTTGTTTTGTTTTGTTTTGCTTTTGGGTCACACCGGCGATGCTCAGAGGTCACTCCTGGTTCTGCACTCAGGAATTACGCCTGGAGGTGCTCAGGGGACCGTATGGGATTCGAGGGATCAGATTGAACCACCATTATACCTTCCCACCACCAAATTCGGGATGTTTCCATCCCAAGCCCCAATCCTTGTCCCAAAGCACAACTGAAATAATATATTTCATATTGTCCGTTATGAAGAGCTGCTGAACATGCTTACAAAAAAGTGTTCATGTAGGAAACAGTGTGAAGATTGTTCTATTTTGGCAAGAGCCATTAAGACATTCTATAGAATATTGCTAACATGTTGTTAAAGTTTGGGTAATGTGGGCTTTGGTTTATATATATGAAAATATGTATATATGCACATATATACCCTCTATGATTTGTTGCCTACTATCTAAGCCCCATCAAATGTGGTAATTATGGAGAATGGGTAGGGAGTATCTTATGATGTGTCCAGAAATTGTTCACTCATATGTGAGGTTTGGCCCCGAGCATGTGGGAAGTGACCTTGAGTGTGGCAGCGGTTGTGTTGTGGAGTTTTTTGGATGCCAGAGCTGGGTCCCTTGGGGCAAAGAGGGCTCTCACCAGGCCCCCTCTGGGGTGCACCAAGTGAAATAATCTGGCCCAAAGTCTTGTGGCATGGTTACTGGGGGCCGAAATTTGTCTTCTTAAAGAGTAGGATCACAAAAGTTTCATTTTGGTCAGCTGATGCAGAATCATAATTCCTTTGAATATAATTTCTTCAATCAAATTCAGGTATTCAGAATCATGATTTATTTGCAATCTCCGCTGAAGGGTTCTGCATGTGTTGTGAGGCCTGGCTTCAACATGCAGACATTAACTGACAAGTCTTCGTTACCTTCCACTTTTTCCGTGTGTAAAATCTCAAAGAGATTCAGGAACAGGACTTTAGGGTCACCTTCAGTTTCTTCTAGGTGTCTACATACGTGTTTTCCAAAGTAGGAGGTACAGCCACCTTACCCCTAGCATGCCCCGAACAATCCCAGGAGTGAGTTAATAATAGCAGCCTTCAGAGCAACTGGGGATCTGCTTCCCGTCTGTGTAAAGAACTTAGATTTCCAGGGGAGCACTTATTAGGCTCGTGGGTCAAATCAGTTTGAATACCTTTGCTTTACACAGTCTTGCATATGTGCTTGCTTCCCTGGGTTCTCAGGAATATGTTGTAGCTTTTCAAAGTGCTGTCCCCGCCCTCTCTCCTCCCCCCATATCTCACTGTTGATCTTTGTCCTTTAATGCTTTATCCTGTTGTTTTCTATTGTTTACCTCAACTGTTATCCCTTGCATCAGGTGGCTACAATATTAAAGCATCGCTCATACTGTCTTTTAACAAACGTCCCTTAGAAAGAAATTTTTTAAACTGAGAAGCTCCGAGTCTTATCAAATTATGACAAGACTTTCAAGTGCGATTTTTCAAACAGGGTCACACAACAGAGGTGCTAGGAGGATAGGTGGTGCTGGGACTAATAGTACGGGCTGATGATTCGGAGTTCAGGCCTGCTCGTGGCCCCCAAAGAGTGAGTAGTGGGACTCCAAGGGATGTCAGAATTGAACTCAGGACCATGTTAGGCATCTGCTTTACCACTTGAGCCATACCTCTGATTCCACAGTGGTGTTTTAAGGGGAACCAGTAAATAAGTCAAATGATTTTTTCTTAATAATTTTCTTCCTGTAGCATTAGAAATTACGGACTGTAATTTTAATTTTTTTAATAAGTAAAACTATTTATGTATATGATGAAAAGCTTAATGCAAAAAAACTTCTGTCCACAGTTCTCTGCTTTAGTTTTTTTTTGTGTTTTTTTTTTAAATTGAATCAACATGAGATACAGAGTTACAAAGCTGATTATGGTCAGGTTTCAGTCATACAGTGTTCCAACACGCATCCCTCCAACAGTGTACATTTTCCACTACCAATGTCCCCAGTGGTGTTTTAAAGGGAATCACAAAATAAGTTAAATGATTTTTTATAATTTTCTTCCTGTAGTACTAGAAATTATGGGTTGTAATTTTAAGTCCACTGTAGAGCATACTGAGGGGATAGAACTAAAATAAGTTAAAGCAACGGCAAATCCATGTCTGTCTGTTTCCTGGGATCAGATACTTTTTCTTGTCTAGTACAGATTTTATTCATGCATACTTTGGATAATTTCCAAAGTTCAAAACAAATTTATCAGACAGCTTTTTTTCCCTTTTATTATTCCACTATTTTTTCCCACTAAGCATTATGTAGAGTCAAGTTTTCAAGGGTTTCTGTTTCATCATTACTTGCTAACATCATCCAGTTTTATCAATTTTTGCTTCACATATTTTGTAACTCTGATGTTTGTTACCTATGTAATTAGGATTGGTATAAATTTCTGGGAGAGTGACTCTTTGACCACTGTTCAGTATTTCTCCTGATGGTTACTTTCTTTTTTTCTGAGTTCTCTTTATCTTGTTTTAATATAGCCACTCTTAGTTTTTAAAAATTAGTATTTGCACTGTGGCACTGTCACTATCGTCCCATTGCTTAAGTGGGCACCAGTAACTTCTCCATTGTGAGACTTGTTACTGTTTTTGGCATATCGAATGCACCACGGGTAGCTTGCCAAGCTCTGCTGTGCAAACATTTACATATAATGTTTTTAATCCTTTAATGTCCCCTCTCTGTTTCTGTTGGTTTGGGGGCCATATCTGGCAGTGCTCAGAGGCCCGCTGCTACTGATGAATGAATCCAGGTCTTCCTCATACAAAGATGTGCTCTAGTCCATTGAACCTCTCTCTGGCTCTGTTCTTTTGCTTTTAATATATGTTTGTTTATGTTTTATATATGACTCTATTTATCTATACCTATATAATTATATTTAAATGAGCTTTTGTATATATTATATACATATACCATGCTTTCTATCTATCCTGTGAATTTCTGGTCTTTTATCCTTTTATATGTAGATCATTTATATCTAATAAAACTGTTAACTGTTATGAATAAGTTTTTCATTTTTGCCTAAGTTTTTCATCTCAGTTTCTGTTTTGTCTTTCTGTTTTGTTTTTTATGCTTTTCTTTGGAGATGTTTAAATTTCTTTTACTATTCTATCATTATTTATAAAATAGCTGAGTTCACCTTAAGTTAACTTTTTTTAGTGGTTGTTCTTAATTATATACTAATTCAAGTTTATAATGTCTACATTTTTTCCAGTTCAATGAAAGTGTAGAAACTTACCCATTTTACATTTCTACACTCTAACTATAACATGTATCTTAAACATTACCTTTTGTATACACTGAAAATTACATTAAACTGTGTAGTATTTACTTGGCCTCAATAAAAATATAGTTTTTTTTATAAAAGTCAAGAGGAGAAGCAAATTCTGTTACACTGACAATTATGTGTTTCCTTTACCATATCTTTTCTCCTTTTGGATATTACCGTAACTTTCTTCCTTTATCATTTCTCTCAGTTCAAAGAGTATTTTTTCATTGTTGTTTTAGCATAGGTCTCTTGACAACACATTATCTTTCCTTCATTTAAGCACATTATATTTCTTCTACATTTCTAATGGATATTTGCACTGGATTTCATGTTCAGCATTAAAAACAATTTTAGCACTAGAAAAATATTGTGTCACTTCCCTCTGCTCTTTATAGCCTGCTTATAAGAAATTTGTTACCATTTGAGTTCTTATCCTCCTGCAAGTAATGCATTGTTTCCGTCTAGTAATATCAAGATTTTTTTCAGGCCTTAGCTTTGAAATTAAAACAATTCAGTCTGTGTTACTTTGAGTTCATCTTTTTTGGTATTTACTTAGTATAATGAATCTATAAGTTTTTGCTTGTTATAAAATTTGAAAATGTTTCAGACATTATCTCTTCTAATATTTTCCCAGCACTTTCCTTTGCTTCATTTACCTTTGGGACTCCGATGGCACAAAAATCAGACACTGATGTTTATCCCGCTGGCCACCAACTTAGTGGCACCTTAAATTTTAGTTTTATTTCCTAGTAAATTAGTGTTTACCTTCAGAATTATGAAAAAGTTGTGCATGCATTTTAAACTTGCCATCCTTGGAAGAGGCAAGATGGGGTGTACTTGCTCCATCTTGCCCAAAATAATAATATTCTCATTTTATTTTAAGAATCTTTGTCCAGCTGGAGAGTCTAGAGAGAAAAAAACTCTAATCCACCAAGTTCTTGCCCCTCTATATTCTTTTGAAATACTAATTTCAAATTGGCCAGTGTTTACTTTAACACTTGTCTTTCTTTCATAATCTTATCATATACAGCTAAGTGTAACCAGCTAACACTTTCAAAACTCTCACTAGAAATCATCTTTTCAATGTCAACAACTCAATTTTTATCTTCTACATTATCACAGCAATACATTTTAAACAAGTTTTGGCCATTTTGTAACACAAGTGACCATTTTTCTTGCTTTGGTTGAGTTTCTTTGTTGCCTTTCTAGTCCTACTTTCCATTCAGTCACCAAAGAAGACATTCCTAATTCCAGGTTTTGGCTACTTTAGCATCCCATTTTTAGACATAAATTTCTATATCATTTGCTTTTGAGGTACAACTACACCAAAGTGGTAGTCTAATTAAATGCAATAGCCATTTATTACTTGCTGTGAATCTAGAAGTCAGCTGGTGATTTGCTTGGTGGATCTCAGCTGGATCTCTTTATTTGTGATCAGCTAACAGGTCAACTAGAGTGGATAAAAAGAGGATATCATTGATTTTTATAGGGCATCAAAGGACCCTTTTCTTAGAATACATGCAAAAAGAAGCTGAACTCAACTCAGCAAATCAGCGTCTTTGCTTCTCATATGGGCATGTGGAAAACATGGTCCCAAAAGTCTTCACAATCTTCTTACTCAATTTGGATATCCATTTTGGACTCCACTCAACCTCTCTGTGACAAAGTATTAACTGTGACATTTAAATCCATTTTATGAAGACTGATAGAATCCATTTATTATCCACTGTTGGTCCTTGATAACTCTCTAGGGATTATCTTTGTTGAGGCTCCATGAATCTGAACACTGCACATGGAATGTTTTTCCTGAAGAGTTCCCCAATTTCTGTGTCATTGACTTGAGTTATGCATCTTCATCTAATGGTCCCAAGACACCCTGGGGTTGGTGTCTTTCCACAGAGGCTAAGAGATAATAGATATACAGGAATAGCAACAAATGCATTCGAGATGGGGTGAAAGGTCAGCCAGCACCTTGGAATAGCGATTCAGCATCAGGCAGTAGGGTGAGAACTCCACTATCTTAAACATTAAACATATTACTTTAATTTTCTTTTAATATGCATTTTTTAAAGTATAGAGACTGGATCATAAACTCAACTATTTTTTTAAAAAAACCGACACATCCATTGTTAATGAAGCTAATGATGAGACACAATATTTAATGTTAATTGAAAATATTCCATGTGCCTTGGTTCATCAGAGAACCATTGCTCTTTTATGTATCATATGAAAGCAGAGCTCTTGCTTAGAGGAAAACAGAATTCACAGAAACCAAAATATTTTCAGTTTTGCAATTATTCAAATTGCTTTTTAAGGAAAATTCAGAAGACTCTGAGAGGGCAGGAATATACTTAGTAATAATATAACTGCATGGAAGGAAGCCACTACAGAATCTCAGTCTCCCTTCTTTCTCTCTTAACAAGTGTAGTTAAAAGTTGTAATTTCTAGGGGCTGGAGTAATAGCACAGCGGGCAGGGCATTTGCCTTGTGCATGTGGCTGGCCCAGGTTCAATTCCCAGAATCCTGTATGGTCCCCTGAGTACCGCAAGGAGTAATTCCTGTGCATTGTTGGGTGGTACCCAAAAAGCAAAAAAATAAAAAGTTGTAATCTCCAATTAGGAACCAGCCTCTTGAATTTTCCTGAGGTCCTGTGAGATAAACATGAGGTGATAGGACCACGCCTCCATCTAAGTAAAGATGAAGGAAGATGGTGGTGGGGGAGAGGGGAATGTCAAAAGCACGAATATTTTGTTACTTCAAGATATTGGCAGATATGTAAGAAATGACCATAATTTTAAGGTCCTTTGAAAATAATTTTAGAAATAAAAATAATGAAGACACTTTCATTCTCTGTGATCTTCTAGTACCATCTATTAAAGGAGCACATTGAATTATCTCAGTGAAGACTGTGGCCCCCCTCTTCTCAGGTCTCCATTGTAGATAGGACTGGGAGGTAGTGCATTTAAGCTACTTCTGACCAAATGAACCTCAGACACTTTTTGGAATAGGTCACATCCTTTAGGTAGGTTAAATCAAGAAAAACTTTAAAATTGATGTTCTGGGGACTCTTTTTATCCAAATTATAAGTCTTTAATTTGAGAAGTAGCTTATCCCACTTGACAGGTAAGTAAATTCATGGATAAATGACTGATATTGATGTATAAAACATTATTATTTTGATTTTTTAAGTTTTGGAGATTTTGTAACACATATTTTGGACATTTACAGAAAATTTGCGATGAGAGTCACACATACCCTTCATTCAATTTGTGTGTGTGTGTGTGTCCAAATCCAACAAAACAACAAACGACATCCTTCCTTCTTGGTAGATGCAAGTTGTGCTTATCAAAGAACTGCATTACTGTTACTAACTCTGAACTTGATTAATTTTTTGTATTCCTGAAATTTTATTCTTTTTAAAATTTTTAATTGTCTGAGGCTCTATGATTTACGATAGTATTAATAATGGTTTTAAATGAACGTAATTCCAATACTGCACCCATCACCAGATTACCCACATCCCTCCCCAAAGGTAACTAATGCCCCTCCCCCTCCACAAACTCAGGTTTTTTTCCCTTTTGTCCTTGGTGCTACCTTGCTGAGTATCTTTAAGTCCTACATATGAGAGAGATAATTTCGTATCTGTCCCATTCCTTCTAACACTCAGCATTATATCTTCTAGTCCCATCCATGTCATGGAAAATTGCACGATTCTGTCCTTTCTTAGAGAGGCATAGTATTCCATTGTGTCTATATGCCAAAACTTCTTGATCCATTCATTCATACTTGGGCATTTGGGTTATTTCCTTATTGTGGCTATTGTACTAAACACTGCTGAACACAGGTGTGCGTATGGCCTTTGAATTAATCCTTTTGTATTTTGGGGTAGAGAACAAGAAGTAGCATCATCGGGTTCTAAGGAACTTCTATTACTATTTTTTGAGACATCTTCATATTTCTTTCCGTGAATATTAAAATAGACAGTGGGTGAAGGCTCTTTTCTTCACCACAATTTCACCTACACTGTCTCCAGTTTTCTGATATATGCCATTCTTACGATCATGAGGCTATGTCTCACAGTCGTTTTGATTTTCATTTTCCTAATCATGTGTGATGGATGATAAGCACTTTTCCATATGTTTATTGACCATTTTTATGTCTTCCTTGAGGAAGTATATGCTCATATCTCAATTTTTCTTTGAATCATTGTTGTTGTTGTTTTATAAATTTGGGAGACACCACACCCAGAACTACCCAGGGATCACTTCTGGTCTGTGTTCAGGGATCACGCTGGTGGTGCTCAGGGAGTGTCAGAGATTGATCCCCGGTTTGCCATGTATAAGGCAAGTTCCCTGTTCACTGTACCACATCTCTCACTCCAGGCGTCATTGTGTATTTTTGTTGTTTAGTTTTCAGTTGATTTGTAGATCTTGGATATTACCCCTTTCTCTTATGTATAAAGTTCAAATGCTGTTTCTTACTCAATAGGTGTCTTTTTTTTATTATAGCTTGAGCTTATTTTGCTGTGCAGAACCTTTTTAATTTGATGTAGAACTGTTTGTTTATTCTTATTTTTGTTGTCTTTACCTCTGTAATCATGTTGTTGAAGATATCTTTGTGGTCAGTTTCTTGGGAAATTCTGCTAATGTTTTCTTCTATGTATTTTATGGACTCTGGTCTAATCTCCAGGTCTTTAAACTACTTTGGATTTACTTTTGTGAATGGTGTGAGATACAGTTCTAATTTTACTTTTTTAAATATGAGGTCTTATAGTCTTGCCAAAACAAATTGTTGAAGAGGTATCTTTTGTTCCACTTCATATACTTAGCTCCTTTGTCATAGAGTTTAACTATCTGTAAATCTGGGGCTTTAACTCAGGAATCTCAATTCTGTTCTATTGGGCTTTAATCCAGTACCTTGCAGTTTTTTATTATTATAGTTTTTTGATATAGTTTAAAGTTGGAAAATATAATGTCTTGAACCTGTATTTATCAGGGGAGTTTAAGTATATCTCCTGTGAATAACAGAGGTTTGGATTTTGTTTCCTCATCCATCCTGCCATTCTGTGTCATTTTATGGGAGAATTAAGTCCATCAACACTTAGAGAATTATTGGTGTGAAGAGATGTTTTCCCATGCCTTTATGTGGAGTTTGGTTGCTTGTGTTATATGAAGTTTCCTTTTATATGTGTCCATTAGATGTCCTTGCAAGGGTTCATTAGTTCCCAACTCTGTCTTCAACTGCTGTTTTTGAATGTTTTTATCCCTTTCCCCACTCTCAGTGACAATCTTGGGATCATGGATTTGTTACTGGAAGTTCTTCCTATTCGCTGTTGGAAGTTCTTGTTACTTCTATCTAAATGACTTCTTTCAAGCTTTCCATCATGCTCTCTTCAATTTGATCTTTGCTCAAACATCATTTTCATATCACTGATACTTAATCATGATTGTTGTCCTAAAAGCTTCTTCAGGCAAACAGACTATATCATTTGTAAGGGTTTTGCTCACAAACTTAGAGAAATATATGGATAGCACTATAATATACTACTATACTGTATAGTATATTATACTATTATAATATAGTATATTATACCCGGTTCAGACACTGGAGAAGAACTGTTCCTTGGAACATGCGATAACAGAGGCATTCGTGGCATCAGTGTCCTTGTCAACACAAACTTGGTCATGAGCATTGATTCGTTCGAATGCTTAACAACCCGAATTGGACTATTATGCTTGAATAGACGTGGCTCACTGCTGGAAGTTTCTATCTTTGTCATCTACACACCTATATCCAACTACGATAAAGAAGAAATTTAGAAGTTCTACATGGAGCTGGAGAAGTTTTATAAAGAAAACCACACCTTCTACAAGATCATTGTCGGTGATTTTAATGCCAAGATAGGACCGAGAAGGTTGCCCGAAGAACTCCACATTGGGACCCACGGCCTAGAACGGAACGATCAGGGTGAGAGACTGTCTGAGTTCATCATGTCGACCAAGAACATCCATGGTAACTCAGAGTTCCAGAAGGCTGAATCTAAACGCTGGACATGGGAGTCTCCTGGTGGACAGATCCACAATGAAATTGACCACATCATATTCAATCCAAGGTTTTGCCTGACCGATGTCCCTGTTGTCCCAAAATTCCAAATGGGATTGGACCACTGTCTCCTTCATGCAAAATTCTACTTCACAGAACAGGGAGAAAGGACTGCAAAGTTTAAGTTTAAGAAGAGAACTCCCAGAATGACCACCAACTGGGAGCTCTTTGGCACTATTGCAGCAACGTAGGAAGATGCCATTCTTGATAACATCAATGAGGAATACAATCGACTGGTTCAACATCTCCATGACTGCCTGAGGAATGCTGAGAGTGGGAAAGTCACAAACAGATGCTGTCTTTGGAAACTCTCGAGCTCATTCACCAACGTGGTTTGGCAACAGCCTCAGGTAATCACAAGCTAATGTCCGAACTCGCAAAGCTGTGCAGAGAAGTGATAAGAAAGACCTCAAAGAGAGAGGAGTAGCAGAGTTGGCCGATGCTGCAGCAGCCGGGAAAAGTATTCCCAACGCTTGCCTGTTCTTTGCCAACTACAAGACCAAGATGACTGCCCTCCGACGTCCTGATGGATCTATCACATCTTCCAGAAGGGCAATGGAGAGGATTATTCACAACTTCTACTCAGATCTTTGACAGCCACGTCCACCTGCCCACATACCAAATTCTGCAGAATGGATATGTCATTCCCAATGTCCTCCCTTCCAAAACCTGATACGCCATTTTGTCAGTAAAGACATGTACAGCACCCGGTCCAGACAAGGTCTGACCCAAACTCCTGAAGAATCTGCTGCCAGTACTCGTCAATACACTGGCTCAGCTCTTCACATGCTACCTGTCTATATGCAAGTTTCCATCCCAATGGAAAACCAGCAGGACCGTTCTGTTGTACAAGAAGGGAGACATCCATGACATCAGCAACTATTGCCCAATCTGCCTGTTGTCCATCGTCTACAAGTTGTCCACTCGAGTTATCCTGAATAGAATAGGCAGAACACTAGATGGGGGACAACCATGTGAGCAATCCAGGTTCTGAAAAAGATTCAGCACAATCAACCATATACACAAAGTGACCAAGCTCATTGAAGTTTCATGAGAGTTAAGCTGCTGCTCTGTCTAACATTCATCGATTTAAAGAAGGCCTTTGATTCTGTTGAGTCTGAAGCGGTCATTGAAGCCCTAGCCAAACAGCGTGTTCAAACTCAGTACATCAAGATCCTGTATTATGGATTCACCACCAGGATCTCACCATTCTGCAAGGAAGTGATCATTGACATAAAGAGAGGGGTTTGACAGGGTGATACCATTTCACCGAAACTCTTCAGTGCCACCCTTGAGAACATCATGCGACAACTGGAATGGGAAGGAATGGGAGTGAAGATAGAGGGTTGGCATCTACACCACCTCTGCTTCACTGATGACATCGTTCTAATAACACCAAACATTAGCCAAGTGGCACAAATGCTGGCTGACTTTGACTGTAAGTGTGGAAATGTCGGACTGCAGCTGAATCTCATCAAAACAATGCTCATGAAAAATGAACTAGTCCCTGACATTCTATTTGCTCTCAATGGAACGAACATCTCCCAATGCAGCAGCTATGTGTACCTGGGCCGAGAACTCAACATGAGGAATGACTTGGTGCCAGAACTGTGCAGAAGGAAGAGAGCAGCGTTGAACACCTTCAAGAGCGTCAAAGAAGTGGTTAAGAGGACAAAGAACCTCTGGCTCTGGGCATATCTTTTCAACTCCATCATTCTTCCTGTACTAACATACGCCTCAGAGACCTGGGCCCTACGAAAACAAAATGAGAATGCTATCGCGTCTCCCAAAGAGTAATCAAAAGAGCTATGCTTGGAGTATCACATTTAACTCAAGTGAGAGAAGGAATCCAGAGTTCCGACCTCCTTCGATGGTCAAGAATCAGGGATGCTGTCTCATTTGCCAAGGTGTCAAAAATCAGATGGGCCAGACATGTAATGTGATTTGGAGATGACCGCTGGACTAGAGCTGTTACCGACTGGATTCCACGGGGCGTCAAAAGACTGCATGGCCGCCCACCTACAAGATAGTCACACTTCTTTATCATAACCCTGAACGAATGGTTTGAGGCTCTTCGTGTTCCTGG
Source organism: Sorex araneus (assembly GCF_027595985.1). Taxonomy (NCBI): domain Eukaryota; kingdom Metazoa; phylum Chordata; class Mammalia; order Eulipotyphla; family Soricidae; genus Sorex; species Sorex araneus. The sequence goes on from NC_073309.1 coordinate 36,340,262, forward strand.
AGCGAGCAGATACCATTGGGCTACACTAGCACAAGACAGGGACGAATGGAGATGTTACTGGTGCCTGCTCGAGCAAATCGAAGATCAATGGGATGACAAGTGATACAAGTGGTATTATATAGTATGGTATAGTAAAGTATAGTATAGTATAGTATAGTATAGTATAGTATAGTATAGTATAGTATAGTATAGTATAGTATAGTATAGTACACTTAGGAACACATAGTAGTAGGAGGAGACTTCAACATCCCTCTGTCACCACTGGATTCATCTACTAGACAGGATATTAGTAAAGACACAAGAGCTTTAAATGAGGAACTAGAAGGGCTGGGACTAATGGACTTAAACAAGGCCTTTTAGCTTCAAAAAACTTACTATACATTCTTCTCTAGTGCACAGAATATTCTCCAGGATAGACCACATTTTAGGACATAAGTCTAGATTACATAAATTCACAGATAGAAGTATCATACCAAGCATCCTATCAGGCCACAATGCCACAGAGTTAGATATTAACCATAAAAAAGAAGATGGGGAGAAATTGTAGCACCTGGAAACTGAACAACATGTTGCTTCATATAATGAAAGGGAAAAAATCAACAAACTAAATGCACACCTTAAATGTCTGGAGAATCAGCAACAAATAAATCCAAAGTCTAGTAGAAGAAAAGAAATAATAAAAACCAGAGCAAAAATCAACCAAGAAGGCAATAAAAAAGAATCAATGAACCCAGGACCTGATTCTTCAAAAGAACAAATAAGATAGACAAACTGTTGCCTAGACTCAGAAGAAAAAAAATGAGAAAGTGCTCAAATGAACAGGAACAGAAACAAAAGGGGAGAAATTACAACAGAAATCCAAGGTATCAGGAGAACTTCCTCTAAGCAAATCTACTCTGCTAAGCTACAGAATCTAGAATTAATAGACGGACTTCTAGAAATATGTATTTTCCCAAAACTGAATGAGGAGGAAGTGAAAAACATGAAGTTCAATCACAAGCAAGGAAATTGAAATAGTAATTAAGAATCTCCCCAAAAATAAAAGTCCTGTCCCAGATTGGTTTCCGGTAAGTTTAACCAAACCTTGAGAGAAGACTTATTGCTGTTGATCCTTAAGCTATTCTAAAGAAACAGTAATCCTTCCTAGTGCTTTCTATGAAGTTGACATTACACTGATACTTAAAGCTGACAGATATTACCAAAAAACTTTTTTCAGGAAAATTTCTTTGATGAACAATGATGCAAAAATCCTCAACAACAACAAAAAAAAAACCTCAACAAAATCTTAGCACAAAAAAAAAAAACCATAAACCATGATCAAGTGGGATTCATCCCAGGAATGCAAGGATGGTTCAATATACAAATAAATTAACATAAATATTCATTAATCGTTTAACATGATACACCACATCAGTAAAAAGAAAGATAAAAATCCTATCATATCAGTTAATGCAGAGATGGATCCAATTGATGCAGAGAAAGCTTTTGACAAGCTTCAATATCAATTCATGATTTTTAAAAAGATTCTTCAATAAAATGAGGGTGGAAAAAAGAAAATAATAGGAGTGGAAAGAACCTTCCTCAAATTATCTGTTTAAAAACACAGTTATCTATTTAAAAAAATCCAGTAGTCAATATTATTCTTAATGGTGAAAAACTGAATGTATTCCTGCTAAGATCAGGTACAAAATGAGGATGTTCAACATTGTATTATAAGACTTAGCAATAGCAATCAGGCAAGAAAAGGAAGTTAAAGTGATGGAAATTGGAAATGAGGAAGTCAAATTATCTCTATTTGCAGATGACATGATAATATACATTGAAAACCCTAAAGAGTTCACACAACATCTCCTAGAAACAGTAAACCAGGCCGGCAAAGTGGCTGGCTAAAAAACCAATACATAAAATCAATTGCATTCTTTTATACAAATAATAAATCAGAGGAGAAAGAGATCAAAGAGTCTATCCCATTTAAAATAGTGCCCTAAAACATCAAGTACCCAGGAATCAACTTTACAAAGGAGATGAGAACCCTATACTATGAAAATTTCAAAACACTCAAGAAAGAGATTGCAGAAGATCTTAGGAAATAGAAAAACATTCCATATTCATGGATCAGAAGAATCAATATTGTCAAAATGGCCATCTTACCTAAACTATTATATAAATTTAATGCAATCTCTATCCAACTTTAAGACAACATTCTTCAAGGACTTAGTTCAGTCAATTATAAAGTTTATGTGGAATTATAAAAGATCTCACATAGCCAAAACCTACTGAAAACTAAGAAACTGGGTGGCATCTCACTACCAAACTTGAATCTATACTATATAAAGCCATGGTAATCAAGTTAGCATATTAATGAAATAAAGAAAGAGTCTCTGACCAATGGGTCAAAATAAAATAGCCCAAGATAACGCCCCCGTCATCTATACGGCCAGCTAATTTTTGACAAAGGAGTTGAGATTGCAAAATTGAATAGACAGCCTTTTCAACAAATGGTGTTGGGAGATTTGGATAACCACACACAAGAAATTAAAGTTGGATTCATATGTCACACCTTATACAAAAGTCAACTTAAAGTGGATCGAAGGCCTTGAATCAGACCTGAATCTATAAAGGATGTTGAAGAAAATATAGTCAGGACACTCCGAGAGCTAGAACTTAAAGGAGTCTTCAATGAAATGATGCCTCTGGCAAAGGTTATAGAATCAAACCTAGACAAATAGGACTTCATCAAACTTAAAAGTTTATGCATGGCTAAAGAAATATGGGTTGAAACTAAATAACAGCTAAGTGATTGGGAGAAAATATTCGCACTCAACACATCAGATACAGGGTCGATATCCAGGATCTAAAATGTACTCACAAAGATCAACAAAAAATATCTAGAAGATGCCTCAAAAAACAGGAATAGGAAATAAACAGGCACTTCTCCGAGGGAGATCAATGGAAGGTCAACAGGCACATTGAAAAAATATTCATCATCACTTATTATAGGGAAATCTAAATCAAAACAACAATGAGATATCATCTTACACTGGTGACAATGGCACATATTAAAAATACTAAAAACAAATTCTGTTGTCAGGGATGTGGTGAAAAAGGAACCCTCATTCACTGTTGGTGGGAATGCTGTCTTGCCCAAACTCTATGGAAAACAGAATGGGTGGGAGGGTACTCAGTAAGCTCAGAATCAAGCTCCCATATGACCAACAAATTTCACTTTTGGCTATCTATTCCCAGGACATAAAATCATTTATTCAAAAGGACATATGCACACCATAATTCATCGCAGCACTCAGTACAACTAAGGTGGTGTTAAGGAATGATAAAGTCAAATATCCAAATCGCAGAGTCAACAATACTGAAATCCAGAGATCCAAACTTGAACAACTGAAAGTTCAGGAAGGCAAGCTGGAGGAGGGTGAGTTATAGGGGCCCTGAGAACATTGGTGGAGGGAAGTTGACAATGGTGGTGGGATTGGTGCTACAATATTGTATGTCTAAAACTCAACTATGAATAACTTTGTAAATCACTGTGCTTGAATTAAAAATCACAGTTAAAAAAGTAAAAAATTAAATTAAAAAATGAAAAACTGCTTTGCATTACTATTCAGGGAAATGCAAATAATCACAATTAAATATCAACCTCACAAACGTGAGATTGGCAGACATCACATAACAAAAACAATCAATGATGGCATGGATATACAAAAAACAGAACCCTCATCCATTGATGATGGGAATATCAACTGACTCAACCTTTTGGAAAACAATATGGGCATACCTCAAAAAAGATAAGAATTAAGGTTTTATATGACCCAGCAATTCCACTTCTGGGCATCTACCCAAAGGGATTAAAAATCTCTAATCAGAAAAGACATTTGTGCTCCAATGTTCATTGCAGCACGAGTCACATAGCCCAAATCCAGAAACAAACTAATATTCAAGAACCAATGAATGGATAAAGAAGCAGTGGTACATATGCACAATTAGAGTAGTACTCAGCTATAAGGGAGGAAAAAATCTCGTGACTTTATGCTATGCGGGTAGAAGTAGAGGGCATCATGGTAAGTGATGAACCAGCAGAATGCGAGAGGATAGAGAATGATCTCCTTCATATGTGGGATATAAAGAAGCATAGTGGGGGATAATAAAAAAGTCAAAGCAATAGAATCTAGAAACTTGTCTACAGAATTGAGCATACGGTAGTGTTATTTGAGGTGGAGGGTCATGGTAGGAGAGATGTTGAGGTAGAGGGAGATAGAGGGGAAACCTATATCTTCTGGTTCATCACTCACTATGATACCCTCTAGTTCTGCGTACATAGCATAAAGTCACATAGCTTTTTTTTTCTTATAGGACTGGAGTGATAGCACAGTGGGTAGGGCGTTTGCCTTGCACACTGCCAACCGGAGTTGGGGATTCCCCTGTCCCTCTTGGAGAGCCCGGCAAGCTATCTAGAGTATCTCGCCCTCACTACAGAGCCTGGCAAGCTACCCATGGTGTATTCAATATGCCAAAAACAGTAACAACAAGTCTCACAATGGAGACATTACTGGTGCCTGCTCGAGCAAATCGATGAACCATTGGATGGCAGTGCTACAATGCAGTGCTATAGCCAAGTACAATTCTAGTTGTGCATATGTATCATTGTTTCTTTATCCATTCATTGGTTCTCCCTCTATTTCCCTCTACCTTTCCATCAAAACAATGGTGGAAAGAAGCATACCAGTGTTTGTGTGTATGTGCGTGTGGTGGGGAGGGGGTTGTTGAAATGTTGTATTCATTAGATCTGATAGTGTTGTAAAATTGCAAATCACTGTGACTTGAAGAAAAGAAATAGGGTACAAGGTTTGGAGCATCACAGAAGAGCAGGTCAAGTAAGCTGTCATTTGATGGGCTAGTTAAACAAGCTTCCTTCCTTCAGAAGCACTTACTTAACCCAGTGTTTTGAAGAGTTAGTCAAATGAATTACAATCTATTTTGGTTATGGATCTAATACTATATTGCTCTTTTCCTACTTCTTTGGCATGATATTGACTAAACTTAATGCATGTCAGTTATTACTTATCACAAAGAGAGACCTGAATAAAAGTGCCAAAACTTTTCAAATGGTTAACACGAAACAATGGACACTCTCTTGAATTGTTGTTGGGAAAATGAAATAATTCATTCTTTGAGGTTATCAGTGTGTTTATAATCAATGCCATCAAAATTGGCCTGTTCATTGACCTGATTAGCTTAAAGATATTCAGCATAATATTATTTATAATGACAACACATTAGAAACAACATAAATATTTGGCCAAGATTGTTGAAATTATAGAAGAGACATACAAAATGAATGCACATCTGTAAAAATAATATTGTGAAAGAATATTTAATAGCAGATGGCTAGGTAATACTGCTACAAAGAGAAAATGTTGCAGCTATATACAATATGATTCACTCTTATTTATGAATATTTGTATTTTGAAAGCTATTTTACTAAGTATATTAATAGTTCCTACCTCTGGAAAGCAGGTTTTTTAAAAATCTTTATTGAGTTCTATTTTACATATTATACAATTCCTTCACTGAATTATAAAATTTATAGTTATGTACTCATCACCACGGGCTAATATTAGAACTCTTTCTTTACCCCCAAAAGAAACCCTAATGCTAGTTTCACAGTAAAGCACTGTACTACTAAAGTGTGGATGATCAGGGCTGGGGATATATCTCAACAGTAGAGCACTAGCCTTCATGTTTGAGGCCCTGAGTTTGACCCCAGCACTGAGAAAACAGACCCCAAAACATGGTTGGTCAGAAGTAAGGGAACTGACAATGGTTTCTCCAAAAGCAGAGCCAAGACAAGAAGAAGAGAGACAATGTAGAATGCATCACTATTCAAGATGTGATAATGGGCAAATGGGAACTCTGGAAGCATGCAAAAAAACAAAACAATTAGTGATTTCATACGGTATGACAGTATCAATCAATAAAAAGAATTAGAGGACATTTCAGCAACACATATAAATCAACAAATTATTTTGAGTGAAGGAATTCAGACCAAAATAATGCATACAAAATGATTTCATTTACATGATGTTTTAGAAGAAGCAACATTATTCTATAATGAAAGAATTCATAGAAGTGATTATCTGGCAGGGGGAAAGAGTGAGGGATGATGGCTGAAAAGGTACATGAATTTTTCTAGAAATATTCTGAATCTTTATGGGAATATGGCTTATGTGGGTGTATGAATTTGTCAAAACTCATCAAATTATACATGGAAGAAACTTTGCATTTTGTAATATATAAATTATAACTCAAAAAAATCTTCAAAGATTGCTTGGATGAAAGAGAAGGGAAATAAATCACTGATTAAATCATGGTGCTTGCTTGCATGCTAGAACACTCACACATACACAAACCAGCAAACAAATAGGCTAAATGGCTTCTCAAAGTTCTACCAGACATTCCAGGTATGAATATATCCTCTGCATTGAGAGTCCCTGCAGGATGGAATTATTGACCCACACGTCAACCTCAGGGTACAAAAGCATCTCACCAGGAAGGAGACAACCTTGATATTCAGGAAAGGTTGGATGAGAGCTCTAGTCCAGGAAATGAATCTTCAGTGCTCCAACCAATGAAAGTGCTGTTCTCCTTGCCTTGATTGGCATGGGGAGGTCAGGGAACACAACTTTGGCCACTGAAGTGTGAATGTTGTCTATTAGTGGAGGGTGGGAAGTAGGCGGAGATACCTTCAAGTACAGTTCTCAGATTTTATAAGGGACAAAGAGAAGGGACATTTGGTCTCGTTTGTCCTCTAGCTTCAGGCATGACTGCCTGTGAATGTGATGGCTGGAGTTCCTGTAGAACTGTTTGTTCCTGGGGACCCAACTCGTGGAGAGAGCCTTCATGGAGGACAAATGAGAAGAACGTTATGGGCTGATTATGATTACGGAACCCCTAAATCTTCCCAGTTCATTTTTACACTGATTTACAAGAGCAGATCATCTCTTATTTAAAACACTGTGAGTTGATTCCATTTCTGTTTATTGCTGCCCCAAGGATCCTAAACTATCCCCCATTAGATGGATCTGAGAATGAATTTGACATGAGCAATGAGTAGCAACTAGTAAATTTCAGTGAGCTGGCTTGGCTGACTTAGGCTACAGTCTGAAATGATTGTGCTGCCTGCAGTGTGAAGAGGGGATTGGATAGAGGGGAAGGGAAAAAGGAAGGCAGGGATAATGTGACCCAGAGGAATACCCCACCAGAGAGATGAAAGATGGTGACATAAGAGTGAGGCAATGAGAGATGGAAGTAAGTAGATTTAGAAATCCATGTCTAGGGAGACAAATCTTCCATGTTATCCTCTGCAAAACCTTGCTTGATTTTCTCAAGTACATGGATATAGGTTTGAAACATTTGGACCATGAAGCCATCCAATGTGTGTGTGTGGCCTTGGCTTTGATCTCAGGGTCTAGCTTACGCTACTCAGCCCCCTCCCTCCCAGAAGCCAGAAGCCCGCTGAGGTCTGAGAACCCGTCTGAACCATTCTCCCTTCCCTCCCCATATACCTGGTGCTGGGTCCAGCTCACAGGGTGGCAAGTTGGATTTCTGGGCTTGCCCACTAGAAAATGTGAGGCTGCTTCTCCCAGGCTGGCAGCAAGTTGGCATTAGCTCTAACCTGTCCCCTGAGATCTGGCAGTGCTCAGGATATGGGTTACTGAGACACACATGGAACCAGCTTGCTGTGGGGCTGAGAGGAGCAGTGAGAGGGGCCCCATCTCAGTGTCAGGCTCCAAGTGTGGGAGATTAGCGAAATATAATTTCAGCCTTGCCTCTGCTGCTTTGCAAAAAAAATTGCTTGACTTCTCCTCTGGTCTGTTTAACCTTCTGTAAAACAGATGGAGATGGAGAAAGATGGCTGATTTCTGATTTCAAATGCCCACACTGCATTTGCGGTGTGAGGGCTGCCTTCCTATTAGACTCCTAAGGGCTCCCTTTTTTTTTTCCTTTTTACTTTCTTGGGAACTGAGAGCCTTTGCAGGGAACTGGGACGTGTGGAGCTAGCAACCCACTCAGACAGACAACAAAAACGACTTTGCAGAATACAGTTTCTCTTTCTATAAACTCATGTTTGCACTTCCAGTGAGAAGTGGAAAGCAGGGCTGTTGGCTTTTGAGGATTGTTTATTTCAAGGAAGCAGGTAGATGAGGATGAGGGACTCCTTATTTGACAATAGTTATTGTGTGTGGCCAGCCTGCAGCCCGTGGGGGTCTACCTGGTCCTGGGTCTCCCCACACCTGGGGAATGGGAGTGGACAGACCCTCTGTAGGTTGCTCAATCCTAAGACATAGCAGAAGGACATAAATAATCCGCCACCAATTCTTCAGCTTGACTATAAAAAGCGTGCATATGTTCTGTGCAGGTTTTCTTAAGGTAAGGGACAGAGCCTGGGCAACGCTGAGCTTCTGGAACTGCCCATATGGGGAGGCGGTCTTTCACCGATGATTCTGCAGACAGAAATTGCCCATCTGCACTGTTTGCAGGTGTTTTGAATGATTATATTATTAGCTCTGTCTGTTCAACTTTGCTTTTTTATGGTGGCTTTAGTATTGCAGCAAAAAAAAAAAATATAACAGAAGAAGAAGAAGGAGAAAGAAAAAAAGAAATATAAAGGCAGCCATCTGGTTCCAAATTTGTGGTAGCACTCTGTCAGAGAGAAGTGTCCACCACTATATCTTGGTGGGGGCTGACACAGTGCACCCTGAACTCTGCCCTTCTCCGAGGGGGGTTCTTCGTGGGATCTGGGATAAGCAGTTCCTTTCACTTTACTAAAAGAAACGGACTTATTTCCTCATCTCCTCTCCCCACTGCCTTGACTCTCTGCCACTGCCCGGGCGTTCACCTGGGACTCCGCTGGTGACTGATGGGATGCACCAACCCCCCGTCTGGCCAGGAGAACTGCCATGTGTCAGCAGGGCCCCCGTGAGCCCACCTGAGCTGTCCACCCCACCCGGGAGCTGGGCCCTTAATTTGATCTGCGCTTGTGACCTGGGACATCTTGCAGGGCATTCCCACTGCAGGTAGTCAGACAAGGATTTATTTGATTATCTGTGCATGGGTAATTCATCAGGGAAATGCTCTCTGTGGCAGGCGGTGCAGAGAAGGGTTATTTAAGGTTGTGCAGCATATCCAAGGCTGGGTGGGTGCCAGGAGCAGGAGCCGGCAAGGTCAAGCTGCCTCCCAGCTGCTGGGATGCCAGGCGGGTCTGGAGACACGCTCAAGCCAGAGGTGTCATCGGCCTTCTTGTTGGTTTGGGCCAAGAGAAGAGGTTTCTGCAGGGCCCTTTATTCCTCCTGAAAGGGCAGCAGAGATGTCCTGATGGAATCTGTAGGGACAGGAAGGAGAATCTGACATCCAACCTCTTGTCCTCCCCCGGCCAAGCAAGCCATTACCACCGCAGTTATAAATAGAGCGTCGATAGATGCATATTTCCAATACAGCAGGCATGAGCCCTGCCTGGCGCTGTCCTGTGCACACACAGGGGTGCTGTGGCTTCATGTGTGGGCTCAGTGGCAGACTGGTGGCAGGCCATGGCAGGGCTGAACGATCCAGCAGAAGCTGGGAAGCTGCCCGAGGGAAGTGAGCATCCGCAAAGAGACAGTCCCCTGAGGAGAAGCTTGTTTCTGCTGGGTCTTCACATGGCACTGAGCAAACCCCAATCAAAACAGCGGCAGGAGAGGCAAATTCTCTGTGATTGCTGGAAGAGCGACTGAATGCTGCTCTTTGCACTGTTTCTATCCCCACTGCACCCACTCCAAGGTGAATAAAGAAATTTGTACTTTCTATGTCAGAAGCGTGCGGACTCTAGGGTACAAACTTTAGATCACTTCTCTTTTCTTTGTTTTATGAAAGCCCAGGGCTGGAGCAATAGCACAGCAGATAGGGCATTCGCCTTGCACGTGGCCAACCCGGGTTCAATTCCTCTGCCTCTCTTGGAGAGTCCGGCAAGCTACAGAGAGTATCTCTCCCGCACGGCAGAGCCTGGCAAGCTATCCATGGCATATTCGATATGCCAAAACCAGTAACAACAAGTCTCAGAGTGGAGATGTTACTGGTGCCTACTCCAGCAAATCGATGAGCAATGGGATGACAGCGATACAGTGATGAAAGCCCAAGTCATGAGGCGGCTGACCAGTGGATTCCGTGAGGGAGAGAGGAACTGGGAGTGGCTGCAGTTGAGCTGGTCTCTCAGCCCAACAGGAGGACAGAGGTCCTGCCTGTGGACAGCCTGTATCCTAGCTGGTTGGACATCAGAGCGGAAAGCTTCGTGATACACATGGCATGGATGTATCCAAGTGCTGGGTTCTGGAATTATGCCACTGGACAGACACCAGAGGAGTGTGTAAATGGGGCTGAGGTGTCTTAAGTGACCCACGGGAAAGAGAAACGTGAGGCCCCCCAAAACATTTTGCTTTATTCAACATGCCAGGAGCTTTGCGAGTGACATGCAGTATCCATAGACGATCCCCCACATGGTGATTTTTTATTGAATGAAGTGACTGGAAATTGAGGGTCCAATGCCAGATGACAGTAATATTGAGAAATGAGTTGCTTCTGAAACTATCGAGTCTGTAGTTGCAAATTTACATCTGTACAGGCGCTCGCAAGCTGTCAGGGGGAAGTCAGGGGGAAGTTTAGAAAAGCACAATATCAGAAGTCACCAGATTCTGGGAAAGAGTGAACCAAGGGTCCTCCCCACCAGGGCCTCAACATGAGGCTGTGAGGGTTGGTGCTACAGCCAAGTCACTGGTGAACAGATAGAGCCGAATCATCACCGTCACTGCACCTGGAACAGCCCTGAGTGACCATTTCATATGGTTATTCGTAGGACCATTCGTAGTGACCATTCGTAGGAATGAATGAATGCTTCAGATGCTTCTGCTGAAATTCTGACTCCTGTCTTCTGTATGAGCATGAGGAAGCCCTTCCCTCCTTCCTTCCTTCCTCCCTTCCTTCCTTCCTTCCTTCCTTCCTTCCTTCCTTCCTTCCTTCCTTCCTTCTTTCCTTCCTTCCTTCCTTCCTTCCTTCCTTCCTTCCTTCCCTCCCTCCTTCCTTCCTTCCTTCCTTCTTTCCCTCCTTCCTTCCTTCCTTCTTTCCCTCCTTCCTTCCTTCCTTCCTTCTTTCCTTCCTTCCTTCCTTCCTTCCTTCCTTCCTTCCTTCCTTCCTTCTTTCCTTCCTTCCTTCCTTCCTTCCTTCCTTCCTTCCTTCCTTCCTTCCTTCTTCCTTCCTTCCTTCCTTCCTTCCTTCCTTCTTTCCCTCCTTCCTTCCTTCCTTCCTTCCTTCCTTCCTTCCTTCCTTCCTTCCTTCCTTCCTTCCTTCCTTCCTTCCTTCTTTCCCTCCTTCCTTCCTTCCTTCCCTCCTTCCTTCCTTCCTTCCTTCCCTCCTTCCTTCCTTCCTTCCTTCCTTCCTTCCTTCCTTTCTTCCTTCCTTCCTTCCTTCTTTCCCTTCCTTCCTTCCTTCCTTCCTTCCTTCCTTCCTTCCTTCCTTCCTTCCTTTCTTCCTTCCTTCCTTCCTTCTTTCCCTTCCTTCCTTCTTTCCCTCCTTCCTTCCTTCCTTCCTTCCTTCCTTCCTTCCTTCCTTCCTTCCTTCCTTCCTTCCTTCCTTCCTTCCTTCCTTCCTTCCTTCCTTCCTTCCTTCCTTCCTTCCCTCTTCCCTCCCTTACTCTCCTTATTTCTCTTATTACCCCTTCTCTTCTTTCTCTCCTTCCCTCTCCCCTTCCTTCCTTTCTCTTTTCTTCCCTCTCATTTTCCTCCCTGTCTTCTTTTTAATCTACTTATTTAGTTTACTTTTACTTTTCATTTGCGATTCCTTCTCTTCCAAGGAGCATGCCTAAGAGCCCACCCACTAGGGGTGCGGAGAGGATTAACACAGACTGTGCCTACGGGACCACCTGCCATGTAGTGTGCATTCAATAAGCACCAGCTATGGTTCTCATGATTGTTATTTTTTCTGCCCTTCTGTTTCTCCTTTTGTTCTATTGAGAGGCAGTATAACACAGAGATAAGAAAAAGATCTCAATCTTCACAATTTGGATTAAAAACAAAGTGGCTGGGAGATTGCCCTAGTGCCTGACAGGTGAGGCACTGATTTTGACCCTGCATTGCATGGCTCTAAGTACCCTGAGGGTGGCCCTGGTGGCCCCTGGTCATGACTGGTCCTGAACACAGCGTCTATGTGTGCTCTGCTCTGCTGCGTCTCCACTGGTTTTCCTTTGGCCAAGTGGTACCCCATTGTAGGATAACATAGCCTCAAAAGAAGAGGAGCCAGCGTCAGAAGACCTAGAGCCAAGGCCTCTAGCTCCTTTCACATCTAATGAGGTCACATTAAGACCTTTCCTTATACCCCTCTTTTACAGGTTGTGGATTGGACAATGCCAGGACTACATATTTTTAATTAACAATACTTTACTTTTACCCTTTCCTTGGAATTCACAGGTTCCTGAACGAGACTTTTAACAGGAACACCTTTTCATTTCTCTCTAGGATATCCATTTGTATTGGAGCTTCCCTCTGTCTCTTTATCCACAGGCATGGAGACCAAACCCCAACTATCAAGGCCTCTGATAACTTTTTAAAAAGTGTTTTTTCTCAAACATAAGCTAGGTTGCACATCTATGACTGCCGAGAGGAACCAGACCAGAGAATGGCTGCATTCCTTTGCTGAAGTTCTCCTGCCAGAAGTTGTGATGCTCCTGTTCCAGTGCTCCCTGACTAATCCAGTGCTTCCTGAAATTTATCGGACTTCTAATTGTTGCTCCCCTGAGACTCATTGCTGCTACCACTACTGATGCTGTTACAGGAACAACTCTTCAGTTTTGATCCAGACACTTCATTTCTTCAAAATGGGACTAAATGACTTATCATTGGTGACTCTTATCACCCCTGGACAGTACAGGACAATTGGACTCTTTACTACAAGCACTGCTCTGGGCTCAGGGTTGGACTGAAATCTTAGCACAACTAATAAGACTGTATTGTGATTTTGAATTGTGTTGTGATTTGGAATTGTTCCTTATTTTCAAATATTTGTGTTTTTGTAAAAAGAAAAAGGGGGATATGTAGGATAACATAGCCTCAGGTAGTTTAGGTTTATTGGGTTACTCCCCTTACAGTGCTCCCACTCCTCTGTGTTTATTTGTAACTTCCTTCTTAGTGTTCTGTTGACTTGCTGCAAGTACTGTTTTTCTTTTCTCCTTGAGTCCTTTGTATAGTTTATTCAGAGCAAGTCCTTTTTGTATGGACACAGGAAGACTTAGCAAATGCTATGCTTTTGTAACCTGGGAGTCATTTGACTCTACATGATATTTTCCTCCTGGGCATCTGTTCTCTCGACCTAAGCCTCAGCTGCCCTTACTTCCTAGCACCCCCAAAAGCAGGGTCCTGATGAGGGACGAGATGGACCCAGGGCAAGTGGTGAGTTGTGTGCTACCCTGGCATCGAGATGGGCCTGGCCAAAGTGCCTAATGCTTAACTATAAGTTAAGAGCTTGATCATGGACAAATGCTGTCATGATCCAAACAGTGATAACTAGATTTGGACCCTGCTAGAGTGAGGAATGATTAATCTGGCCTGAGTGCTGTGGTCTGAGTCTGTGGCAAGATGTTGCCAGGAGAGCTGCCTTGCAAGCCTCAATGTATCTCTTGCTTTGTCCATACAAAAATAACTAGTATTAAGATGTTAATAAGTGTTTGGACTAAGGAAAGGGAAAAAACCTTAAGAGTCAGGAAGGGCTTTGGAATGCCCTTAGGTAGTGTTCCCTTTGAACCTGGCTGCCCTCAGGAAGGGCTTTCTTATGTTGATTTTGCTACCTGCTGGGTATAGCCTAGAGGGCAAGGTGGGAGAGACAAAGAGGAGGAGAGATGAGAGAGGCGAGAGAGGCTGCAGTTGATCCAGAGAGAGGCCGGAGCTGGGAGTGCGGGAGATGAGAAAGATGGAAGATTGAATAAACGGTAACTAATCAGCAACCAGCTTGGTCCTCGTTCTTCCTTCGCCTGTCCTTGGCCAAAGGCCGTCCCGATCCAGTCCACACACAGCGGATCCAGAGCACTGAACGCGGGTGGTGAGACAGCTGGAGAGCCCGCGAGTGCACGCGCCCCTCGGCGTGCCTTAGTTTTTTACCCCCATCTCACCTCCACTTGCACCTTTCATGTCCACGTAGCTTCCAAATCCCCCTCCCCCACAAATACATAAGGGATCTTACTTCTTTTCTCCTTCTTCTATGTCTGGTCTTCTTGCAAAGCTTGAATTCTCAGTGACAGAAAGGACTGAGGAACTTTCTATAGGTCAATTAATCACGAAGCTGTGGGTTCCTCAGGCTCAGCAACTCCCAGGAGTGATGCCCTCATATTTGTCACATGCCCAGAGCCGGTCAAGAGTCCTGGGGGTCCCCTCAGGGACAGGGTTCCATTCTCCCCTTCCACTCTTGCTTAGAGCACCTCCCGACCACTAACATGGGCTGCACTTGGTAATGGAGTGTTTACTCATTTGCACCCGCCTTTCTCCTCATTGTGGTGTAGATACAGCAGCTTCAGGGCGTGGGAACCACAAGCAGGTCAACTTCAGATCAACCTCTATCACCCACAAGTGCACCTCAAGTCCCTTGGTGCCCTGGACGGGATGTCATCTGTGATGAAATTTTCTCTTCTTCCTGTGCTCTCCCTCTCCCTCTCTACAGTCTCCAAGGACCTTTTTTTTTTTTTATCCCCCCCACACCCCGCAAGGCACTGATTTTAATTACAATTAGCAGCGAAAACTGCTTCATAATTGTGTCCACCTTAGAATTCTTCCTCTGAACAATTCCACGCACTCAGCAATTTTCATGTTTTTGACTTCATATCCCCAAGGCAGAGCATCAGACTGGCCCAGCTCGTCAGTTGCTCTGGTCTCTCAGCAGAGACGAGGAAAGGGAGTGGGACTGGATCAAACAAAAGAGCCACCTCCATCCTTTCCTGCTCAGTCTAAAGCCAAAGCAGGTCTGAGGAAGATGCTGCCCCCAGCATGTGTGGGGCTGCCCCGGGCGCTGATGCCAAGGTTTGCTCTTGTAGTGATCTTTTCACATAGGGAAAGACATCCTCCTTTATCAAGGCTTGGGAAGAGCCCGTGCAGAACTTTGCAAATTCAGCCCTATGGAGGCAAAGCAGATCTAGAATCCTCCCCAGTTCAGTGCCCAGGGCACCTTTGGACAAGACTTAGTGCTTCCTGTCAAGCCAATTTCAAAGTCTTAGCGCTGTTTGGAGGCATTTGTCAAAAATCAACATGGCAGTCACAGCCTCAGTTACCCCAGTGAAGTTCTCTGATCCCACCTACAAGATAGGTTTTATTTGGCATCTGACAGTGACTTGCCTTTCTTTCTTTCTTTCTTTCTTTCTTTCTTTCTTTCTTTCTTTCTTTCTTTCTTTCTTTCTTTCTTTCTTTCTTTCTTTCTTTCTTTCTTTCTTTCTTCCTTCCTTCCTTCCTTCCTTCCTTCCTTCCTTCCTTCCTTCCTTCCTTCCTTCCTTTCTTCCTTCCTTCTTCCTTCCTTCCTTCCTTCCTTCCTTCCTTCCTTCCTTCCTTCCTTCCTTCCTTCCTTCCTTCCTTCCTTCCTTCCTTCCTTTCTTTCTTTCTTTCTTTCTTTCTTTCTTTCTTTCTTTCTTTCTTTCTTTCTTTCCTTTTTTTTGTTTTTTGGGTCACACCTGGCAATGCACAGGGGTTACTCCTGGCTCTGCACTCAGTAATTATTCCTGGCGGTGCTCAGGGGACCGTATGGGATGCTGGGAATCGAACCCAGTTGGCAATGTGCAAGGCTACCTGCTGTGCTATGACTCCAGCTCCCTTAGACATAAGAGCACTTGTGTCTATGGAATTATGTATCAATCATTCAATCTTTCAGTCAGCACATGTTTCTTAAGGGCCTATTATTTGCCCCGTCTCAGGAACAATGAACTACCGCATAAAATCCTTTTGCTGTCCTCAGGAAGCTTGTATCAGAGGGAGGAGTGAGATACAAACACCTTAGCACCAACACTATCACCATCACCATGAGTCAGGGGTCAAGTAGACCTGGAAGGGATTGTAATTTATATCCAGAGGTTGGCACAGGTCTCTATGACAAGGTGACACTGCTAAGTGACCAGATACTCTGTGAGTGTGTACTGTGAGGGTTTTAGTGGAAAAATATGAAAAGCAGAAGGAAAAAAAATCTATGAAACGCTGAGAGGAGGTTCTTTTTTGGGCCACTCTGGGGAAGAGCAAAGAGACAAGGAGTGCCGAAACCTAGTGAAGGAGAGGTGTCTGCAGCTAAAGGACTTGGGGCCACATCCAACCCTGCACTGAATGTCAGGGAACCCGGGAGGGCTCTAATAGGGGAGCACTGGAGTCTCACGTTGGGCCACTGAGTTCCTGTGGCATGGTGTGAGAGAGCCAGTCAGAATCTATGGTGATCATTCAAGTCAGAAGCAGCAGTGGGCGAGTGTCACCCTGTCGTGCTACTGATGGGAGGTTGGTACAGACAGTGAGTTAGTGTGACTAATAACTCCACAGTATAGTTTCTACCTTCAGGAAACCTAATGCCCGGTTGGGAAGACAGCCATTAACCAAAGTTCACTTTCCTTGCCTCGAAATTCAATGTGGGCTAACCCCCTCTCTAGGGAGACTTCTTCGGAGGGGTGACTCAGGCTGCTCTCATATTACGTATATGCCATCTTGGAGACTTTCACATTCAGAGATGGGATGGACAGAGAGAAACCAAGAACAGGTTGAAATGGGAGGACTCAGACCCTGGGAGGCGGTAGGAAGAGCATCCTACCTTATCCCTTCTTTAACCTGTTCAATTCTACTTTTAGTTGATTTTCCTATTTAGACTTTTTTGCTTAATTCTATTGCCTAGACTTGGAAACCTCTGGATTTGATGCTAATTTTAAGATTTTTAATTCTTGTCTATTTGGAAGCAGGTGGAGGGAGAGGAAAAATTGTTTTCAAGGCATTTTATTATTATTTTTAAGTTAGGCTTTTAAAATGATGGGAGAATTGGTCTCTCTCACTAAAGGGGAAGGAAAAAAATATTTTTTGGTTTGTGTATCATACTCGGTGATGCACAGGGGTTACTCCTGGCTCTGAACTCAGGAATTATTCCTAGTGGTGCTCAAGGGACCATATGGGATGCTGAGAATCGAACCTGGGTTGGCCGAGTACAAGGCTAACACCCTACCCGCTGTGTTTTAGCTCCAGCCCCTGGAGAAGGAATACTTTTGTCTCTGTTTCAAGATGAAAATTAGAAATATTCTGGAGGATGTCAAAGGAGTGGGTTAGTGATAGTGGCCCAAGGGGGTGTGACTGCTTCATGGTGGACTCAAGATTGGACCCAGAGCAGAAACCGGTGGCCTCTGAGTCTTCCGGCCCTGGCTCAGTTGCTTCAAGGTCTGATTCCTTCACCACAGTCTATTGAATCTTGGGTGGATACCCAGGAGCTGGACTCTGGGTATCTGCTCTGTAGAACAACAGAACAACTGACCATTTCATTCTCTCCTACTCCCCCACCCACAATGCCTATGCTGTCTACCTAACTTTTCTCTGAATCATCACCCGCAGTTCCTGCATGAATGAAGGGAACTTCAGCTTAACAGAGATGCAAATGAGCTCCCAGCTGGCCTCTTGTTTCTGCATCTAGTATCTGTATGGCATAGAGAAAGTCTATGAACTTTTTCCCAGTGGTTGGCTAGACCCGTGTTCAGTTGCACAGCTGAGAATTGAGGAGGGAGGGAGATGTCTATTTGCAATCAGCTCTATATTGATCCTGATGACAAAATCTTGATTTAGACTTTCTTCCTTATCAGAAAGAGCCTCTTCCTCCAGGTAAAGAACGCTGGAAGACCTCCTAGAAAATGCACATTTAGAGAGAACTTCTCAGGTCACATGGAGTCTCAGAAACCACCTGTGACCTCTGAACCCTGAGCCCTGATGTGACTGTCAAAGACCTACCCCTGGTTCCACAGGCAGACTCCCACACTCCCACACACATGTGTGACTTCTGGTTCCATGAGGCTGTTACAGTCTGGATATCTGCACACAGTGTGAATATCCAAGCACATGGGACAACCTTGTATGCATGGTCTACATATCTGCACATGCGACAGTCCCACACAAATGGTGTGATATTTTGCACTTGAGACAGCCAGACACATGGTGTGAAGATCTGTATCCAGGTGACAGCCATGCACACTTATGTGATACTTTGCCCACGAGCCAACCACACACATTCTCATGATCCTGGGTCCATAGTAGATAATATCTGCCAGCAACCAGGTGCTGCATAAGTGACTTTATAATAGCAAGAGGCCACACTGCCAAGTTTGCAAACAATCCTATCATGTAGCTCTTGGTTTGATTGGTGGGGGGGTGGTATTCAACTACTGGATGCCTTGAAATACTGCTTGAAAATAATTATTAAAAAGGAATCTTCTGAAATGCTCAGGTGAGCCATAGATACTGAAGAAACTGTGAGTTTTCTTGATGCTAGTGGTATTTAAAACTTGTAATTTCCAACCTGCTTTTAATGCTATGACTCCCACATCACCCTGGGAACTGACCTCAAGATTGAGTGATGGGATTTGGCAATTTTCTTGAGTGAGATTCTTGATAATAGGAGAAAATATGTGTAATGTGGGAAATTGTCACTGTCATCTCCACCATCTAGAACTGACCTCCTCGGACCCCGCAGTATACCTCTGGGGGTACCCTAACCTTATTGATCACCCTGCTTATTCCTTAACCTGATTTGTCCCAGAACCCCCACTTTCCACAATAAAGATGCTCTTCAAGGGGCTGGAGCGATAGCACAGCAGGTAGGGTGTTTGCCTTGCACGCGGCCGGCCCGGGTTCGATTCTCAGCATTCCATATGGTTCCCTGAGCACTGCCAGGAGTATTTCCTGAGTGCATGAGCCAGGAGTAACCCCTGTGCATCACCGGGTGTGACCCAAAAAGAAAAAAAAAGATGCTTTTCAGGTTTGAGGGCTTTAATCCTGCCATTGCTTCTCCCTAGCAGGATGCCTACCAATAGCCCATACCCCTATCAGAATTACACTAGAAACAGTGTCACTGTTAGTACCTGGATCTCTCTGAGCACAGGGGCAGAACTCAGAGACTCTTACATTGCCCTTGGACCATACCGTGTCACAGAGAAGGGCCACAGTTCCAGTGGCATAGGGAGAAAACAACCAATTTCACATCTTCTTTCTGGGGTCCTTCAAGTGGAAAAGAGACACACATGTAATCTGCAGTATGAATTTTTTAGCAACACAATGTCCAAAGCCCTATAGTCATTTTTAAGAAACATTATATAAAGGTATCACTGTATCACTGTCATCCCGTTGCTCATAAATTTGCTCGAGCAGGCACCAGTAATGTCTCCACCATGAGACTTGTTGTTACTGTTTTTGGCATATCAAATACACCATGGGTAGCTTGCCAGTCTCTGCCGTGTGGACGAGATACTCTCGGTAGCTTGCCAGGCTCTCTGAGAGGGATGGAGGAATCGAACCCGGGTTGGCTGCGTGCAAGGCAAACGCCCTACCCGTTGTGCTATTGCTTCAGCCCTATATATAAATTTTGGCATAAAAGAGTTAAAAACGGATTGACCATACTGAGACGTAAACCTGAGGTTTCTCCCTCCCCTCCCCCCACTTCCTTTCACTAGGAAGGGCCAGGAAATTGGCTATTCCCATGAACATAGTTATTTGCTTATATCCTTTTCATCTAGTACTGTGCAGTCTGTGGTGACCACGTGGGAAGTTCTCCAGTGTGGCGCCCTGCAGTTCTGTCGTGGAATTCTCACTCGGCCTGTTTACCCTGTTGTTTGTTAATACTAGGGAATCTGTCAGTGGTGCGAGAGACCGGATCTTTTGTTCCAGAATGGTCTATTGCCTTTCCAAGTGCTTCCTTTTCAGCATCTGTTCACGGTTGACTGTAAAGTAGCGCTTACCTCCTCAGAATAATGGAGGCCCTTATGCTGCTTTGACTCTAAGCTTCACCGCCATGCCTGTGCCCTGGGAAGTCACCATATCCTGGGAGTGGCAGGTCTGAGCTTGAGAAGTGTCCATTTTAGCTGAAGTTGTGATGTGGGCTGGGGGGGTCGGACCTCGCCATCCCAGATTAAAACAACAAGGGAGAAGAAATAGATGGGAGCACTATGGTTTATGTTAAAATTGTTGAACTGAAGCCATGAGACAGACATTGTCTAGCAAGCCGACTCTTTTGGGTCTGCCTTAAATTATACAACCTAATGTCCTAAAATAAGCCCAGATTTACGCTTCTCCCTCTCCCTCCTTTCCTTTCTCTTTCTTGTCCTTATTCATTGAAATATAAATGCTGTGGGAAAGTGATTATTTTGGGCAAGGAAAGATGAAGGAATCAGTCTTCCACTGAACCTCAAAACAGCATCAAAATGTTGGGGATGCAAAGGGCCGAAGGGCCGAAGCATGTGCTAAGCATGAACAAAGCCCGAAGTCAACCCCTGAGTGCTTGATTTCCTGTTGCTCCGCTGTGCCTGAGCACTCAAGCATCAGACTCACTCTGCGGGATCGAGCATCAGGAGGTGCCCCATGTCCCTTGAGTCTCCACTGGGTGTGGACCTTATTTAAACAATGGTATCAAAGGCAAAACAATTTGGAAATTTTCACCTCCCTGCCTCCACTACTGCTCTTCCCCCTTTTTATTTCCCCTTGGTGCTGGCCTACTGTCCTGTTCTCACCCCTGTCCAAAGAGACAAAAGAGTGAGAGGACCCAGCAGACACTGGTGTTGCACAGAGAAACTTGGGTCAAATTCCTCACGACTCCAGTTTACTTATGCCTACGGGGGTTCTGTAACTTTCTCTCTGCAGAGGTGATGCTAAGCTAACGGCAGAATGACTAAGATGCCACAGTTCCTGATTCCCCGAAATATTACATGGCAACCTTCCCAATGCTCAGGTCCACTGCCTCATAGGACACAGGGAATAGGCTAGATGGGAAACTCCAGCTGGACTCTGAACTGTGTCTACATCCTTCGAGCCTTCAAAGCTGCCTAGATGAGGACAGTGCACACTTTTAAGGACAGGAGCAGGTAAGGCTGCTGCCTTTCCATAGGCGGGGCCATTTGCAGGACTGTACCTTCCACCCTTGTTCACAGGACTCATTGGAAGGGTTTTTAATAACCACAAGGCTCTAACTTGTCAAGGCAGCACCAATTGACTGAAGGATGCTATGTCCCCTTAGCGTGGCATAACCAAAATCCTCTGAGAAGACACCACACTGAGAGCTGCTTCTTTGGTGACTGAGAAAATGCCCACGTTTTAGCTGGCTACTGGGATGCCAGTGCCTGCCTGAAGAGAGGATAGTTCAGTGAAGCTGTGCTCGCAATGGACAGGTCGCCACTGTAGCTGCAGTAAGAATCTTGAGTGACACCTATGTGGAACCCTTTACCACTGACCACAGAAAAATGAGCCAAGCAAAGTGTACCCCATCCAGCTTGCACTCTGCCTGGGGCAAATGTGCACGGAGTGTGATGAACCCTCTGTTTGTACTGGGCTTACTTCCTCCTGAGCAGAATGAGGATGACCTCCACGGGCCGGATGACAGTAGGGACCCAGGCTTCCGAGGGTGTCTTCATTCTGCAGACTGTGTGCACAAGGAAGCTGCCAAGGACAAGCACTTCCACCTGGCCTCCAGCTCTATGCAAAGGCCATCTGTGCTCTCCTGTCAACGACCAGCCCCACGCCATACCCAAGCTCCTGCTTCACTCAAGGACAATTTCAGTTTGGACTGGGACAGGCAGCATCCTCCTGCACAAGTAGGTTTCCAAGGACGCTCAGACCGGGATGCTCAGTGTGCTGAAGAGTCACCTCTCCCGGCAGTTGTCTCAAATTGAACCTGTACAGATGTCAGGTCCCAGGGAAGAGCCCTCTTTGGCCCAGACAGAACAGAACTCTCCAGGAGCAGGCAGATCGCCTTCCTCCTGGTTATGCCCTTCCCTCAGTATGCATCTAAGCGCTGCCGGGGTTCAGTCCACACTCTCAGGACTTTCCTGCAGATTTGCGGAGTACTTCTTAGAGGAGAAAGCCAGGATTCTTTGCCAAACCTTTAGGAAGAGACTTTGCTTCTGGGGGCTTTCAGGACATGCACACAAACAGCCAGCGTAAAGCCCCAGCTGCAAGATGTGCTTTCCCAAACACACTATGGTCTCACCGCAGCTGACATCTATTTTATTCTCACTTGGGCAGGACATTCAAGTGCAACATATGTATTAACTCATTCCGTCCTCACAACCACCCTCAGAACTAGGTAAGTCACTGCACATAAGGAGACTTCACGCTGAGAAGACTTTCTCGTCCTGTTCTCCAGGAAAAGTGTCCTTCAGGAGATGGCTTATTCAACCCTGTTTACCAAAGGTATGTCTCCTGGCATGAGCTCTGGGAGCAAACCACCTTTCCTTTAAGAAATGTCACTTCTCGGGGCTGGAATGATAGTACAGTGGGTAAGGCATTAGCCTTGCATACAGCCAGCCTGGGTTCGATTCCCTGCATCCCGTATCGTCCTCTGAGCACTGCCAGGAGTAGTTCATTAGTGCAGAGCCAGGAGTAACCCCTGTGCATTGCCGGGTGTGACCCAAAAAGCCAAAAGAGAGAGAGAGAGAGAAGAAAAGAAAAGAAATGTCACTTCTCAGAAGGAAATAAAGATTCTGTATTCAACCCACAGGAATGAGAGGACAAAGAACAGACAACAAGAATGACAGGCAAACATAGCCTCAGTTTTATGTCCACGCAGGCATCATTAAATCAGAAACCTTCTTTCTTGATAAACCCGGATTCAATCTCAGGGTCTCTCTTATTACAGTGCTACTAAAAGTCACTATTATTAACTTCCATCACTTCCCCCTACCCCGTGATATTTGATCTTATAAGATAAAGGTGTATTGTCACTATTTATCAGTAAGTCTGTTAACAATTCTGTGCGGGGCTGGGGGGGGGGGAGCTGATAGGTGTTATTATCACCAAATATAAGACTGACAGGAGAGATCAAATGGCTTTTCTAAAGTTGCAAAGCTACTTCAGGGCAAAGTTCTATGGGGTATAGCTTGGGTCACATGCACGCTTATTAGGTTTCACATCTGGGACTACAAGTTACCAGGAGAATCAACACACTTTTAAAACCTGTGTTTTAAATATTGAACAGTCCTTCCACTCTCCAAGCCTTTGGTGTCGCACTTCCTCACCTTCCCTGTCTGGACTGCTGCCCATGTTCCAGAT
Organism: Sorex araneus; assembly: GCF_027595985.1. Classification (NCBI taxonomy): domain Eukaryota; kingdom Metazoa; phylum Chordata; class Mammalia; order Eulipotyphla; family Soricidae; genus Sorex; species Sorex araneus. The sequence goes on from NC_073309.1 coordinate 36,363,586, forward strand.
GGAACGTCTGCTTTGGGTCTGTGTCTACAACAGACATTCCCCCATCTACCACGTGCCAGAGGATTTATTCACTTCACTTCCTGCAGCTTGTACCGGAAGCTTAGCAGGAGCCTTCCCCGCTGCCACTTTCTAGGTGAGGAAACCAAGACTCAGAGGCTAAGCAGAGCACCACTCGGGCCCAGAGAGGATAGGCTCTGAGCCTACATGGAGACTCTTAGTATGTCCTCCAAATAGAGATTCTAAGACCTTTTTGCTGTTTTAAGTAATTCATTCCTTTCTTACTTGTAGAGCACCAGAATATTCTCTTAGCTGGTTATGTTCTATGCTGTTGATAAAGAATGTTATTTCCCTGTTCATCCACCTCTGAGCCCCAACTCCTGTGGCTAGGGCCCCAGAAACATTTTTTCTGCCCAGAAGTGACTTCCCAAAGTTCTAACCTCAGTTCAAGCTCTTTTGGCATCAGTTCCCGACACCTAGTATGAAGCCTGGTTCACTACTTCATCTTCTACTCACCTCTAAATTCCCCAAGAGGTTGGAACCATCCTCCTCATTTAACTCAGAGACCTCTAGCAGTAAAGCTTGGTTGAATTAAGTGAACAACTGAGGGTGAACCATGTAGAACTGCTTATAGAGGACCATAGTTAGCATAAAACTGTAGTTTTAGAAGTCTTTACTCTTTTTTTGGAGGGTCGGGGGGAGGAGGTAATATTTAGCAGCATTCAGGAATCCACATGTAAAATATGTGCTCCGGCCCTTTGAGCTGTCTCTAGTCCCATTCTCAGCCTTTTACACCAGGAGACACTGATTTCATATGTTTAAGGGCTTTCTTTTCCCTCATCAGGGTATCCTGTTCAAAGGGAGTCCTGGGTTTTGTGTTTACTTCTTGAAATTTGACATCTTTAAAGATTAACAACAGACACAACACTAAGGAGAAAAAAATGCCAAGGACCCAGACACTCATCAGACTATTTCAACAGTTATCAAGTTTGTCATCATTTTACATTTCCTCTGCACCTACTGAGATTACTGATCTCCCTCTCTGGTGATTGCAAGGCCCTTCCCATACAACACTAGACGCTCGGTGGAAACAAGAGGGCCAACATAACAATTGGGATTATATGTTGACCAAAATAAGCCAGAGGGAGGATGTGTACTGAATTACCTTGTTCATCAAAGAAATAAAGAGTTGTTTCTTTATATCTCACTCATACAAAGAAATGAATCAAAATCTAGAAATGATGAATTGATAATAAACTATGGACACTGTATTATAGAATTGAGAATACCAAGTTTGTGGGGGAAAAGGGAGAATAACAATGAAATAAATTGAAATAACATAAAGGCAATGGTGGAAGGTTTTGTTAGTAAGACAAGTTTACTTTATACACACCAAAACCATGATTGTCAATGCTAGTTTAAGCCACATAAGTAGTACAGCAGGTAAGGTTCTTTTCTTGCCTGCAGCTAATTGGGTTTGAGCTCTGATACTCGTATAGTTCCCTAAGCACCACTAGGAATGATTCCTGATAACAGGGAAAGAAGTAAGTCCTGAGCACAGCCAAGTGTGCTCCTTCCCACAAAATCTAAAAAATACAGTGTAAATATGGAATGTAAACTGCAAGCAAACTATAAATTTATAATATATAGATAAGAAACATATAAATAAACAAATTATGTATATCTAATATCAGTAACAATAACAGGTCTCGTTCCCCTGACCCTAAAAGAGCCTTCAATCATTGTGGAAGACGAGTAAGGAGAGGCTGCTAAAATCTCAGGGCCGGAACGAATGGAGATGTTACTGGGTCCTGCTCGAGTAAGTCAATAAACAACAGGATGACAGTGATACAGTGATACAGTGATATAAGATCAGTGGTGGAGGAGCATAAGCAATTCAGTGTTGATGAAATACATAATATATTTGTGATATATATAGGGCTGGGACAATAGCACAGCGGGTAGAGCATTTGCCTTGCACACGGCCAACCTGAGTTTGATTCCTCTGTCCCTCTCGGAGAGCCCGGCAAGCTACCGGGAGTATCTCGCCCGCACAGCAGAGCCTGGCAAGCTACCGGTGGCGTATTCAATATGCCAAGAACAGTAACAACAAGTCTCACAATGGAGACATACTGGTGCCTATTAGAGCAAATTGATGAGCAACGGGATGACAGTGACAGTGACAGTGATATCTCTTGTATCACTTGTCATCCCGTTGCTCTTCGATTTGCTCAAGCGGGCACCAGTAATGTCTCCATTTGTCCCTGTCGCATGCTAGTGCAGCCCAATGTTATCTGCTTGCTCCAGGCACACGAAGAGCCTCAAATCGTTCATTCAGGGATTTGACAAAGAAATCTGACCATCTAGTTGGTGGGCGGCCACGAGGTCTTCTGACATCCCGTGGAATCCAGTCTGTAACACCTCTAGTCCAGCGGTCATCTCTGAATTGAATTACATGATCGGCCCATCTGATTTTTGATGCCTTGGCAAATGAGACAGCATCCCTGATTCTTAACCGTTGACGGAGGTCAGAACTCCAGATTCCTTCTCTCACTTGAGTGAGACGTAATACTCCTAGCATAGCTCTTTCGATTCCTCTTTGGGATACCCTAATAGCGTTCTCATCCTGTTTGCATAGGGCCCAGGTCCCTGAGGCATATGTTAGTGCAGGAAGAACGGTGGAATCGAAAAGATGTGCCCGGAGTTAGAGGTTCTTCGTTCTCTTAACCACTTCTTCAACGCCCTTGAAGGCTTTCCATGCTGCTCTCTTCCTCCTGCGCAGTTCTGGCACCAAGTCGTTCCTCATGTAGATTTCTCGACCCAGGTATACGTAGCTGCTGCATTTGGAGATGTTCATTCCATTGAGAGCAAATGGAGCTTCAGGGACCAGTTTGTTTTTCATGAACATTCTCCAGAAGTGCCAAGAATGTGGCAAGGAGAAAGGGCATACTTTTCTTGCATGCGTGAGACTGGGGTTCAATCCCTGGCATTGTAACAAAGAAATAATAATAATAAGGTTTAATTTTAATTTTCCTTGGGCCAGGCACACAACTCAAAGGCTAGAGTACATACTTTGCCTGTGGAGAGCCTGCCTTAGACCTCTGGTATGTCATGGCATGATCCCCTGTGCACCACAGGCAACGAGTGACCTGGATAGGGAGTTGGCCTTGAATACTACTGGGGATGGACTTCAAACACACACACACACACACACACACACACACACACACACACACACAGACTTACTTCTAAATATCTTCAATGATTTAATGCAAAACACATAGAATCAAATAACACCGGACAAACCAGGTTTTTTTTGTTTTGTTTTGTTTTTGTCTCAAGGAAGGCCACACATGGTGTTCAGAGAACTCACCTCTTAACTTTCTTGTGTTTTATTGCCTCTGGTAGATTCTGCTTTAGCAGATTAGTTCTCTGCGGGTTCCCTGGAATCTAGGAAGAAACAGAAAGGAACATTACACAGTTCTGCACCATGTTCCAAGGGTGTTTTGCACAGGCCGGGGTGGATGTGTGGCAACCCCTCAGCTTCAGAGAGGCGCACTCAGGAGGCTCCTGGCCCCTCCGGGGTCAGCTCCACTGCCCTTCACAGATCACCATTTCCTGCTTCTCTTTCCAAGAGGCGGCTAACACCGCTGTGAAGAGTTCAAAGGGTTTCCTGACACACAAAGCCCCTAAAAGGCAATATTTTGATGATTTAAGTATAAATGATCAGAAACATGTGGATTTCATTTCCTTTAGAATACACTAGGGTATGAAAATGAAGGGAAAACGTGCTTGGAAAAATATAACCCGAGTTTCCTCCAGCCCCTGACATGGTTGAGGTTGAGGTTGAGGGCGCTCAGTGAATTTGGAGTGAAGTGGCCCTCTCTGCTCTCTCGCAGCCCCACACCCCTCCCTCGCCTCAGTTCTACCGGCAGGGGATTGGCTGCCCTGGGGCTACTGTACATTCCACCCACATGCATTGGCTGCCTCTGGGGGCTTCTGCACATTCCACCTGCATGGGATTGGCTGCCTCTGGGGCTTTTGTGCATTCTACCCACATGGATTGGCTGTCGACGGGGCTCCGCACATTCTACCCACACGGGATTGGCTGCCACTGATCCCTGGGATTGTCGGGATGGGCGGGTGAAGGGAAGAAACACGGAGAGGAGGAGTCCCGCTGCTGTTCAGATGAGCTTTCTGTCGTCAACTGAGCAGCTGGTCAAGTCTCCATGGGCCCTTCCTGTCCTCTGTGTGCAGCCACCCCCTGGCCGCCTTTCTCTTCTGCCCCCACCCCTCTAAACTATGTGGAGACACGGGGGACCTGGCACCTCTTTTAGGGAATGCCCGTCTCCCGACTGAGTGTGAAGATGGGGTTCAACCCATGACAGCTTTCGGCACCCAGGTCGTCCTGGGGCAAACCGTTTCTGGTGTGGGAGGAGGAGGGGGAAGGAGCATCTGAGAGAAGGGCGTGACCTGGGGAGGAGGGTGGAGGGGGTGGGGGGCTGGCTCTCCAAGCACACCTTGGGGAGAAAACATTCCTAGCAATGGCCTCTAATTCTACCCAGGGGCCAAAGGAGGGGAAGTAATGTGTGTGTGTGTGTGTGTGTGTGTGTGTGTGTGTGTGTGTGTGTGTGTGTGTGTGATTTTATGAGCTAAGTTAGTCTTCCTCTCTGTTTTTATTTTCGATCATCCACAGCTTCCAGAAAATTCTCCAGAAGCCTTGCTGCATCTCCTGTTCTTGCTTAGCTCTGATCCCTCTCTGGGAACACCTGTGAGGCCTGTGTTGGTGGATGAGGACTCCCAGGTGACCCAGCCATGATCATCATAGACTGAGCACCTACCCTGTGTTTGTGGGATCTGAGGACAGTGCACAAGGCTGTGCAGAAGTCACTGCACAGTGGGCTTCACTCAGGGGCACAAAACCAGACATGTGTGGTTTTCTTTGGGTTGATGTTTTATGTAGAAAGTGTGCCCAGAGAGGGAGGAGAGAAGCAAGATGGGGAAGGAAGGAGAGTGAACAAGACACTACCAGTATGAGCTCCATTCTATGGATAACTGAGCCTGAAGATCATGGGACACTTGTGGTACTGTGCAGAGTACTCCTTAGGATAGTTCCACCAAGAGGAAAGCAGCTATTGTGTGTGCCCGTCAACTCCTGGGCCATTAATTTCCATCAGCCTGTAGCTGCAGGTGGAATCTCTGGGCCCACGTGGAAATGTTCTGCAGGTGGCCTTCACCTTGGGCCTGGGGAGATTGGCGACGGAGTGTCGTTGCTAGTCCTATTTTTGAGGCAAAGGCAACAACATTTATAGGAAGAGACGGGAGCCTGGTTGGTGGACTGTCGGCTAGGAGAGCCAGAAGCCTCCGCTCTCCCAGAAAGAGGGGAACAGGCTTGCTCAGGAGCCTGGCCCCAGAGCACTGCTCCTGGCCTCCAGCCACACAAGCGGAACAGGGAAGTCCCTTTGCTCTGGGCATTGGGTGGCCTGGATCAAGTTCACAGCTAATTAGAAGTAAATGTGTAGCACAATTATGTATGAACCTTCAGTGACCACATTCATGAAAGGAAGAACTGGTGTGTGTTTTCCTCTTGTAGAATTTTAATGAACAACTGGGATTACCATCCATTATGTATTTCCTTTCAATTGCAATGAATAGTTTAGCGACAACTATCAAATTTCTGTATTTACAGAAAACCAGCACATGTGATGATAATGGCACAATTCAGTATTTACTGTACAAAATGCTGACTTGTTTTTAATATAGAAATTTGATAATTATTGCTATAATGAGCCTTTAAAGTGTAAAAGTGGTTAAAGAATAAATTGAAAGGCCATTTATTCTGTGCTCCCAAAAGGAATAGTCTGCTTCTCTTTGGGGATCCTAGCTCTTTCGATTTGGAAATTTTAGCTTTTGGCTGAATGAGCTGTTTGGAGAGAGCACCTCCTGGGCACAGAGCAGATCAGCGTACAACTACTGGGACAAATGTTTATTGGTTGACAAAGGTGCTGAGAAAATGACCATGGTGGCCAGGTTGGAAAACCCTAGTAGGCCTGCCCAGACACGGTCCTGGTGTATGGCAAGAGTTCTGTCAAGTCACACTCTCCTTGGGGGATTACAACTTTCACAGTGCCCTGGCTTTCTGACAGAGACTGTGGGACTGAAGGGAAGTCTGTGCGGAACCCCACCAGAAACCCTACCCGATGAATGAATCATTGTCTGTGTCTGGCAGATCTATGACCTTCTCACGATACTCCCTCCCTCCCTCCCTCCATTCATTCATTCATTCATTCATTCTTCCATCCCTGTGTTGTGACAGGCAAGCAAAGGAGGGAGGGCTGTAGAGGTGCTGTCCCATGAGTTGAATTTTTCTTAACTGTCGTCAAGTGAGTAAGTTCAGCCCTGTGCTGAGGGACGTGGGAGTCAGTGTGACACGAGCCAAACTGTTGCATGAACCTCAGGGGTCCAGTGGAACTTGTGAGCCCCTCTTGAAGATCTGGTGGCTTTGGATCCAATATGCTACCTGGGCTGCATTAACCCTTCATCTTCCAAGTTCTTTACATTCCCAAAACTTCTCAGAAAGTAATAGCAATAGCATTCTCTTTAAGAATGAAAACAACTGTACCTTCTCTACCTTGGAAAGGAAACTCTGCTTCTGAACTCTCACCATCCCCACGACCTCCTCACCGACTTTCGTCTTACTCATTTTCTAGGAGCAAATTAAATCCCATACATTTTAAACATCAAGAGGGATGAGAGTTCTACAAGAGAAAGGGGATTTGCATGTAGTTTCTTTTCCCAATTTCCCAGATTCTGACTTGAACTATTTCCAGAACAGGCTCCTGGGGGCCCAGCCTGAGACCTGCCCACACTGTAGATTTCCCTAGGATGCAATGGCTGAACTGACAACAGCCTCTTAAATGGACCCAAGGGCTCCACCTTGGACCTCGTCCTAAAAATTAGCCTCTGGAATTCTTTTATTTTTTTCAAGAGCAGCTGCTTTCAATGACTTCTCAAGTTTTGCTTCCTGGTAGCTAACATTCCAAAGCACTCTAAAAACCAATTTTACACTTAATAAAGTTTAACTATTCAATATTTTTCATTTTAAAACTAAATAACAGACATTTAAAAGAATATTTCTTTTTTAATGACACTCATGCCACTATTTTCTAAAGCTGAATGACATCCACCGTGCATTCCTAGCTCCTTAACTGCCAAATACTCTATTAGTCAAGTTGGTTCATATTTACAAGATTTGGGGGGATGTTTTACTGCTATCAGAAGATCTAACATCTGTTTCTCCAGGGATTCTCCATGTGTTCTGTAGTTTACAACAATTGAAACCACTGTTTTCTAAATACGTTTGGATTAAACTCAGTGTTCTAAGACTGGATTTCACGGGAGCTCTGCGCATGCATCTGGCTCTCACTCATGTCATTCTTCCCAGTGGTGAGATGTTTGCTCTGCTTTTGGTGCACAACATAGAATCTCGGTGAGGTTCTGTGAAGTGTATGTGCAAATCGTAGTTGTCAAGGAGCCCAAGGGTGGGGTGTCTTTGTGCTGGGAGGACAGCACAGGAAAGAGCGTTTCCTGCTTTGGATGGTTTCTGGATGGACCTTGTTGTCAGGGGCAGATTGGGCAAGGCTCTCCTAAAAGATGCCCTCTTTTTTTTTGGGAAAGTGAAATAAGGACATGCAGCTCTGCCATGTCAAAAATGAACCAACCCCCAGAAGAACCCGGTGTGTGCAGCGCCCCACTGGGGAAAGCAGCCCTGATCCTCACGCAATTCCTTGAATTAGGCGTGGCATGCAAGCTGCAAGCAGTATGACACTGGAGACCTTACGCTCCATAACCCATGGCAGTCAACGGGGCCCAGACAAAGCAAAGAGCAAGGCTGACTATGCCAAACATCTTCTTTCTGACTGGGAAGGCCGTCTCTTAGAAGCCTTGTTTCTGGGGGGCCTCTGTTACAAGACACTGCCTACTTTTTTGTCTTAAGATTTCTATATATTCCTTCAGGTTTGGAGAGCCGCAAGGTTGGCTCTCTTGAGACCCCTCTGGTTCAGGGGTCCTGGAGTGACTTGGCTGTGCTTCCCTACTGTCATCTTCTGATGGACTAGGTGTCATATTCCCATGGAGGTGGGAAAACTTCATGCTAGCCCAATCCCACAGACTCTCATGGCTCTGAACTGCCATGCCCTGTGGGGCCTTGGATTTGCGCAAGAGTGTGGCATGTGGTAAATAAATACACTGAATCCATGAGAGAATCTCAAGGAGATGGAGATGGAAAAGTGTGAAGAATCAGGCCTTTAATGTACTCCCATCAACCACCAATTGTGAACAACTGGGTCCAAGTGGTTAACTCAACACAGTGAGTCAAAGTGACTCTTTAATATTTGTCTTATTTGTGCATTTAAAAAACATTTTCAGTTTGAATTTATAGAAAAGTCATGTTTTTCTGGTCTTTAGAAGAATAGATTCACTCTCTTCCAAGATCTGTTCTTTCTCTCTCTACTTGAATGCTTTCTTCCTGTCTCTCTCTCTGTCTATCTCTCTCCCTCTCTTTCTCTCTCTCTCTCTCTCTCTCTCTCTCTCTCTCTCTCTCTCACCCCCCACCCCCACCCTACCCCATACAGGGACAGATAAAAAGTAAAATAAAAGAATAGATCTATTAAAATATAGGAAAGGACTACCACAGTGATAGTTCAATAGACACATGCTTTTCATGCAAAAAGCCTGGATTCAATTCCTGACTCAACATATGGTCCTCTGCCCATTGTCAGGAGCAACTCTCAAGCAACAAGCCAGAAGTGGATCCCTGACCACCACCAGCATGGCTCCCAAATACAAATAAATAGGGGAAGGACAACCAAACTGCTTTCACCATAAAGGCTCCTAGGATTTTGAGAACCCACTGCCTTGCTGGAGCCCTTTGCACATATCAAGCGTCATTTAAATCTTTAGATCCTGCATAGTCACAGTCAATGAGTGTTTCTAACCATTCTGAAACTGTTTCTGACAATCATTCCCACACATTTCCAAATGGCTACAAGAGTTCTCTTTCATTGAAACACTCTGCGAGTCATGTTTCTCCTTTAGAAATTGTTTCTCTTCAGCATTTCTGTGCACGACATGCATGTATTCTGCATTATTTCATTCATTCATTAAATTATTTTATTGCTTTTGTGCCTTCTGGTTGTATATTGATCCATAGACTACTTGGACAATGTGTATACAATCATTTGCCCAAATTATCCTAAATTAAACTTAAAAAATAATAATGTAAGGTCATACATTGCAAATTAGAGGCTTCAATACACCTGAAAAGATAGTGCAGTGGTTAAAACTCCTGCTTTGAATGCACAAACTCCAGTTTTGTCCCTGGCACCACCTATGTTTCCTACAGAATCAACAGGAGTGGTCCCTCAGCCAGGAGTAAACCCTGAGCACTTACTCAAACTGAAAATAAAATTAAGCAAAAAAGAAAGACCCCCGCAAGTCATTTGGCTTAAAAAGCTATTAATTTTTTTCCTAACAAAACATAAATGTATTCAAATGGCAGCAAGTAGTTTAATCTCTTTTAACCACAGATTCGTTGTGTATGTGCAGCAGATCAGGGAGGATGGGATGCCTGATTCTTCTCATGATGAAGCTGTGGTTACCCCTTCCCTTGGTACCCACCTTCGTTTCCCCTTTGCTGATACTGGTTAGAGTGGCTGCCACTTTCCCCACCCTTTTTCACAGACTATTCTTTAAGGAATGTCTTGCCCAAGCATGTGTTGCGATGGACTTTGACTTTGGATTTGGTGATGATGGAAGGGATTACATATGGAGACAGGGGCAATTTCAACTTGTATATCAGGCCTTACAGCTGTTCACTCTCACCAGCGTCACATGTTTTCGGGCACACTTAGTGTCTGCAGGGATGACATCATCCCTCCTTTATTGCTTGCAGTTTTGGGTCCCTTGAAAACCTGATGCAGACCTACCAAATTAGGTACGAGAGCATGTAGATTGACTCCATAAAATAAGCGTTCTGGCACCTTCTCCCCAAGTATACACCCTGGGATTTCTTCCCCAGAGAGAAGCATGGAGAAATCAGATCTGTTTCTTGGGAGACGTCAGAATGCATCCTGACTACTCCAGAGAATAGGAGAAGGCAGTGCAGCCAGACTCCCACTCACTCCATCCCATGAGCTCTTTTCACCTCCTGAGCGGATCAGGATAAAGCGGGATCACTGCAGGACCTCTGTGAGCACTGTCTTTTCTCAGGCCACGTTATGAAGCTGCCCTCAGCCTCTCTTCCATCCCTTCACTAAGAGCCAGTGCACAAGATGTCCTCTCTTGCATGTAGTCCTCAGGGAAAACCAGATAAAAATTACCTTAAAAGTAATCTTCAGACCGCTCCTGACTTACCTTAAAGGAATCCTTGTGAAAGATCTTGAGAGTATTCCTTCCAAAAACGATGCTCAAATAGTGTGGGAACTTCAGATAATCATAATCATATCATAGAATTAATTAATTATATGGTATAGTTAATATAATTACATACATACATGTGGGTAAAATTTTAACCAAAGAGAGCATTGTGTTTTTTAATACGATGCATAAAGGCATTTTTAAAATTCATAAAATCTGAAAAAATGTCTGAAAAAAAAAGACTAGCAAATATAAACGCTCATGATTCAAGGATCACAAATGGGCAAGTGTACTTCTGCTCTTCCTCGTGATGAGGCCTTGTGGGAGGTGCATTCAGACAATAATAAAATAAGAGCAGATCACTGTCTTTATTTTCTTAAGAGTTTAAATTAATAGTGAATAATTGCCACTGATGTAAAACAAGAAAATGTGGATTCTCAGAACAGAACTTGTGAGGAATTCCTAGAAGACAGAAACCAGATGGGATTGGAGTGACAAGAGTGGATGAATCTGTAGCCAAAAAACTTCATGCAGCCCACATTTCTCTGAAGAAGGGAACAGATCCATGCAGACTCACAAGCCCCAGAGTAGGATCTGGGGCAAGAGCCAGGAAATTGAATGAGAGGGTGCCATTTTGAAAGTTCCCTCTTCATGGTGATCCCAATTTCTCCACACCAATAGACAGCATCCATCAGCTGAATCCAGGAAGTGTCCACTGACCTAATGCATTCTCCTTGGATTAGGCAGGAGCTTATGAAAGTAGAGGAAGGAGGGTGAAAAAAATACCAAGCACCAGTTACGTAATATATTCCCACAACTAACAATGTAGTTCATAGCTTTTTATGCTTATCATCAATTTAGATTTCTCTGTAAAGTTATCATTTTTCTCATTTATTTCTATTATATACATTATACGCACATATATGCTTTTTACAGATATGTGTATATAGGTAGAAATTATTATTAGTTGTGTGTGTTGCAAAATGGCCTCTAACTGGTAGCTTCTGAGTTCTGTTTCATATGTTGAATTTCCTAGTTTTGATATGGTTTACATTTCTCAATCATATTCCTTGTATTATATTTTCTGTACATTTAAGAAATGTATTTCTATATCAAAGTCATAAAGATACTCCTATATTCTTTTCTAAAAGTTGTATAGTTTTTCTAAAAGTTGTATAGTTTTAGCTCTATATAATTGGCTTTTGCAGGTACAGGTGTGATCCCAAAACAAACAATAGCAAAGAACAAACTGTTAAAAAAAAAGCCAAAGATTTGAATGTCATTAAAGTCAAAAATTTCTCTGAGAAAGGTGCCAATTAAGAGAATGCACTGTAGCACTATAGCACTGTCATCCCATTGTTCATCAATTTGCTCGAACGGGCACCAGTAACGTCCCCATTTTGATATTTGTTGTTACTGTTTTTTGGTATATCTAATACATCACGGGTAGCTTGCCAGGCTCTGTCTTGCGGGCGGGATACTCTCAGTAGCTTGCCAGGATCTCCTAGAGGGATGGAGGAATGGAACCTGGTTCGGTGGCAGGTAAGGCAAACACCCTACCCACTGTGCTATCACTCCAGTCCATTAAAAGAGTGAAAAAAATATATTTACAAAGTGGAAAAAATTAAAAATTACATATACATTATATTACTTGTATCAAGAATATGTACAGTATCTACACAATGGAATACTGTGCAGCTGTTAAAAAAGATGAAGTCATGAAATTTGCATATATGTGGATCAATATGGGAAGTATCATGTTAAGTGAAATGAGTCAGAAAGAGAGGGACAGACATAGAAAGATTGCACTCATCTGTGGAATATAAAGTAACAGAGTAGGAGACTAACACCCAAGAATAGTAGAGATAAGTACCAGGAGGATTACTCTACAGCTTAGAAGATGGCCTCATGTGCTGGGGGAAAAGGCAGCTCAGATAGAGAAGTGACCACCAAGGGTGCTAGGAGGACCTGCTCGGGATGGGGGATGCAGGCTGAAAGTAGACTATAGACAGAACATGATGGCCACTTCATACCTCTATTGCAAACCACAACACCCAAAAGGAGAAAGGGAACAAAAGGAAATTCCCTGCCACAGAGGTGGGGTGGGGTGGGGTGGACAAGGTGAGGGTGGTAAGAGGGATGCTGGGACCATTGGTGTTGGAAAATGGGCACTGGTGGATGCACGGGTACTCGATCATTGTATGACTGAAATGCAAGCAGGAAAGTTTATAAATCTGTAACAGTACCTCACTAACAAAAAATTTAAAAAAAAGAAGAATATGCACCGAGGGAATGGTGCCACCAGCAGGTCAACCTGTACCTGTAGGGTGAGTGCATCAGAAGCTTGATGGTGCTTTCAGACTGCCAGATACCCCCAAATTGCTGCTGTGCCTTTGGCCAGACCCCAACAAATTAGGGCTAAGTTTACCAAGAAATTAAATGGCCGAAAGTTAGGTATGTGGGAGACACACCCACGAACCACCTCCAGATCAGCTATATAAGCTCAGTTACTGGCCTTATTTCAGAGACCCATAAATCTTGAAAGAGATCAATAGATGCAGTTAGGGCTGGTAGTGCAGAGGTAGGTGGGAACCCAGGACTGAGAGGCCCTGGATCAGGACTTGGCCTCTTCTCCCCACCCCCAGGTCCCCAGTTTTCCAGTAGCTTGGCAGTAACACCCACAAACTGCCTCTGGTGCCATGTAATCGTCTAGTATTGCCTTTTTTGGCAGGTTTGAGTGGGGTGGGACTGGTTTTGAAATATCAAACGTAACCAAAGTAAAGATAAAGTTATGGAGGAAATTGCCACACAGGCAGGGGAAGGGTTGGAATGGGAGTGGGAGCGTTGAATACTGGGAATTTTGGAGGTGAAAAATGTGCACTGGTGAAGGGGTGGGTGACTGATGATTGTATGATCGAAGCTCAAACATGAAAGCTTTGCAACTGTACCTCATGGTAAATCCAAACAATAATAGTGAGTTTTGTTGAAATATTGAATGCAATCAAAGTGAAAGTAAAGTGAAATTTATTAGTTACACAGGCAGGGGGGCTAGGGGTGGGGGGTGCTAGGGGCATGGGGGGGGCTAGGGGTGTGTGAGTGTGGGGTGGAGCTATACTGTAATTCTTGGTGGTGGAATATGTGCACTGGTGAAGGGATGGGTGTTCGAGCATTGTATAACTGAGACTTACACCTGAAAACTTTGTAACTCAATAAAAAAAATCTTTTAAAATGGGGGTTAAAATAATAATAAAATAATAAAATAAAATTAACATTCTGAATTAAAAAAAACGTAATGTGGAGTTCATGCCGAATTCAATCAGCTTAATTACTGGCTAAATAAATAGCAGTACTCCTACATTATAAAAAATATGTAAATAACTCAAAATTTATGGTTAAAAACAACCTATTTTTCATAAACAAAGATTATATAAATGCACTTTGCTGAAGCTAGTATGTATAGAGCAGATACTCACAGAAAATAAGACACTGCGCATCATTGAGGGAGATGGTAATAGGCCTGTAATATGACCATTTTATAACTGCTAAAATGAGAAACCAGGGCTGGAGTGATAGCACAGCAGATAGGGCGTTTGCCTTGCACACAGCCGACCCGAGTTTGATTCCCAGCATCCCATATCGTCCCCTGAGCACCGTCAGGAGTAATTCCTGAGTGCAGACCCAGGAATAACCCCTGTGCATCCCCAGGTGTGACCCAAAAAGCAATAAATAAATAGATAAATAAATAAATAAATAAGAGCAATCACTGATGCAGATGGTGCATAGGTATTAGGTATCCAAACTTATGTAACCACTTAGAAAAATAATTACTGTATGATTTTCATATATTTATATCCATATTTAAATTATGACCTACAATCTAATTACATTTGAAAAACAAAAACTTAATATTCACATGAAAGCAGAACTTTTTAGCAACTGTATTAAGTGCCCAAACTGCCAGCATACTAGCTGCTATTTTATTTGTAAATGATGCACAGCTATCCCTCCATGTAGTGGAATACCACTCAACAATAAAAAGGAATACATTGTTACTTCGTGCAAAAGCTTGAATGCAACCCAAGGCATTAGTTTCAACCAAAGAAGCCAGTCTAAGAATTTTAGATTTCTGCTAAACATTGTTCTCAAAAAGCCAGTTTTAGTAATATAAAAATGATCAGTGGTTGCCAGCAATTAGGACTGGGATAGAGGAATGTGACTCTAAAGAGATCAAGACAAGGAAGACATCCTGAGTGACAGAACTCTTCTCTGTATTTATCATGAAGTGTGTTATAGAAATCTATCCACAAGTTAATATTTTTAGAAATGTGCACACATGCAAAAAAGGTCAATTTCACTGTAAAATAATTTATAAAGAGAAAAAAAAAGAAAATCATGGTGACTAAAACCTGGAGCTATACATTTGGAATAATACAAATTCTATAAATGGGCACCAGATAAAACAGAGGTAATTAAATTGTATCAAAATCATAATAACACATTTCTCAGAACTCATATTTATAGAAGTATGCTCTACGATAAATGAATATATACCCATATCTAGTCATCCAGATCAATATATTCCTGGAAATAAGTTGTCCCTTATAAAGGAGCCAGTGTTTCACTGACATCATCCATCTAACCCACACTAGGTGCCAGAAAACAAAATAAAGCAATGTAAATCCTCCCAAAAAAAGGATCAAGACTTTAAAATTTCTGAGGTTGGTTTGAAAAATTGGAAGCTTGTAGTTCTGTCAAACAATGAGTCAAGTGATAATGATATTTCCAATCATTATGGATATTTCAATTATATTTCCAAATCTGCCTACAGATTTGAAAACTCATCCAAAATGTGCTTTTTCTATATGGAGGTTAGTTGCTGACTCTATTGATATAATTAAGAAGGAAGAAACTATGGGACCTTAAAAACAGTGGATCAAAACTAGGAAATAACAGGGTCCTATTTCAGAATTCCTCCCTGTACCATGTTTAAATCCAGAACAAAAGGGGAGAGGATGACTTCAGAGCAAACGGGACAGTTAGAGGCTCATGCAGACCTTGATACACCACAGTGTCTGATAAGGACAACTATAGTTGGTGTTTTGTGCATGAATTTGAGTCCGTATACATTCTTCATTGAGTACCATAGTGACCAATTTGCTTTCCTAGTGAAAGAAATGAGTACTAATATTTTACATGTTCCTGATTATATGGGTCAGCAACAATTGCCCCAGGGATGCATCACAACAACTAACTCTTATTACATACAAATAAAAATGGCCTGAATATTTTAGGGGATGGAGGGATAGGCACAATTGACTGTGTTCAGAGCTTACTCCTAATTCTGAATTCAGGAATCACTTCTAGTGGGTTCGAGGGACCGTGCTTTACCTGCTGTCATGTCATTCCAGCCCTACATGGTCTGAATCTTTGCAAATAAGGGTACACTGGAAAGAGGTTTGGAACTGGAGTTCTTATCTTACAGGATTGGAATTCACAAAGTTTCTGTGTGTTTACTTGCCTGTTTGTGGGCCATACCCAGCAATGTTAGGGCGTAGTTTTTAATCTGTGCTCAGAGAACACATCTGGAGGTGCTTTGGGAACCTCATGCAGTAGCAGAGAGAGAACTGTGGTTGGCTTAAATACAAGGCAAGTGCCTTACCCCTGGACTATTTTTTCAGCACCTATTTTTCAAAAGAGTTTATTAAAAGATCAAAAACAATATGGACTCTTCTCAAAAATTTAAAAATTGAGATCCCATTTGGCCCAGCAATACCACTGCTGGGAATATACCCCAGAGAAGCAAAAAAGTATAGTCGAAATGACATCTGCACTTATATGTTCATTGCAGCGCTGTTTACAATAGCCAGAATCTGGATAAAACCTGAGTGCCCGAGAACAGATGACTGGTTGAAAAAACTTTGGTACATCTATACAATGGAATACTATGCAGTTGTTAGAAAAGATGAAGTCATGAACTTTACATACAAGTAGATCAACATGGAAAGCATCATGCTAAGTGAAATGAGTCAGAAAGAGAGAGATAGACATAGAAAGATTGCACTCATCTGTGGAATATAAATAATAGAGTAGGAGACTAACACCCAATAATAGTAGAAATAAGTACCAGGAGGTTGGCTCCATGGCTTGGAAGCTGGCCTCATATGGTGGGGGTAAAGGTAGCTCAGGTAGAGAAGGGAACACCAAGTAAAATGTGGATGGAGATCCCGCTCACTCAGGAAGGGAGATGCGTGCTGAAAGTAGACTAGAGACTGAATCAACCTATTTGATTTTGCCTATTGCAAACCACAACACCCAAAAGGAAAGAGAGAACAAAAGGGAATACTCTGCCACAGAGCGGGTGGGGCTGGGGGTGATGGGATTGGGGGGTGGGAGGAATATTGGGTTCATTGGTGACGGAGAATGAACATTGATGGAGGGATGGGTGATAGAACACTGTATGAGGGAAACACAAGCACGAAAATGTGTAAATCTGTGACTGTATCCTCAGGGTGATTCACTAATTAAAAAATAAATTAATTAAAAAATAAAATTACTTACACATTTAAAAAATATGCTTCCCACTGTGAAAAAAATGGCAAAATAAAAACAAACAAAATCCAAAAATAAGTAAATAAAAAATAAAAGATGTATCCTTGTAACTGATTGAATGATATAGACTGGGAGTGGAATAGCAGATAGAGTTAGATTGACTGCATTTGAGTCCTATCTCTGATACTCCCTGGCTGAGTGAGGTTGGACACATTACAATGATCTTTCCAGACCTTCAGGTGTTCCTTATGTAAATGGAGGCATTAACAGTGCTCCCCTTCAGTGGATTCATCTATAAAAGGCTCTTGAATAGAGACGGACACATAAATATCATATACACAATAAGTAAAAATTCTGGAATAAGCAACAGGTAAATTAAAGAGTGTATAGAAATATTTGATAAATTAACCAGAAAAGAGCTTGAAAAAATATAGAGAATTATTATTCATGAGGGAAATGAGCAAACTTCCATACAAAAAGAGCAAGAATATGGTCATGAGTTTAAATCTCAATGTCACCAGGTGTAACAGTCATGACCCTGGCCGCTCTGCTATTTGTAATTCCTGCTGCCACAAGTAATTTCTTGCTGCACCCTTGCCAGGAGTGTGTGATTTCCACAAAGGGATATGATTCACAGTGAGTACTTTGGCTGAAAGGATCTACACATTCTATGACCAGGAAGTATGATACTAGGCAACAAAAATATTTCCTTAACATCATTTGGGCAGGTGTATGTATATTATTGTGATGGTTTTTGAAAAATTAGTTAGTGTTATCTAAAATGATTAAATTGCACCTAATGTTCAACTTCACTCTCTCACTACACTTTACCTATTTATAGATGTGTGCTTTTTGCAAAAAAAAGCATTGTAATAAAGGAATTGGAAATTTAAAAGAGAGATGGAAAGAAGTTAGTAGACAATTTCTACATCCCATAAAAGAAGAAATGTGACTTAGAGTTTTAGAAACAGCCAGAGAAAGATTTAAACATTCCTTCTGAATTTTAAATTTCGGGGTGTGGTTGCTTACATGGTTCTTCTGAGCCATAGGATTATTTAGCCAAGGCCATGCATTATTTTGATAATTATTTTCATTAAAACGATACAGACAAACGAATAATGCAAATAAGATGTCTAACTTCTAAAGCACTTTTCTGATGAAATTGTACAAAAGGAATTTAATTCATGAGATAGAATGAAAGAAACACAAAAAATGTAATAAATGGAAAACATGAAGGAACAGGAATTAATCTAGGCATTTAAATAATAGCATCACTGTCTGGGCGAAGGACTCAGACTTCTTGTGAAACGGAACGTGTTTTCTGACAGCACCACCTTCTCTGTGGCCGCACTAGGTCCACTAGTATGTATTCTTAAAGGACATGCTTGTCCTGAGAAGATCGTAGGGGTGTACATCCAAGCTGACCCTACAGGGCATGAGTGGTCCAGGTTCAAGCTCCAGGTATCACAGTGGCAAGCTGACACTTTCAACTTTCTAGAGGCTGGTTGCCATGTGGTATTTGTTCCGTCTCACTAGTTCTCCTTCTTCACTTCCACAGGTGAAGTCCCATTGTCTAAAGAGAACCTCCTGTCTTCTCTTGCTTTCAGCCTCTACTCCTACCTGCCTCTCCCCTTTCCCACCAAAAAAACTTGGGCATGTTTAAACTGCGCTGTTGCTTCTTGCAGGATCCAACTCACTAACTGGATTAAAGGGTTCTCCTGTTTAGATATTAAACCCCATTAATATCTAGCTATCTTGAGAGAAACATCCAAACAAAAAGATTTATTTAAGCTGCAGTGATGAAAAAGTGCATAAGGTAGACACACAAACAAACCTCAGGCCCGAGCAACTTGCTGCAGAAACGGACCCGGACTTTGCAATAGGGCATTTCCGCTGGCCAACTCCAGATGGGGGCGGGCCCTCTAGGAACTCTGGAAGCTCTAGAAATCAGCGACAAGCTCCAACTACGAGTGGCGATGGCAGCAGGCGCCAGACCTCACAGGGTGGGGGAGGAGTGGGCCCTTCTCCTTCCCCTACCCCAAAAGGACTCAAAGATGACACCACATCCGGCCACCAGCTACTTAAGCTCTCACATGGCCATTATCCAGAGAACACAAACGAATCTCAGACCCGAGCAACTTGCTGCAGTGATCTCTTCAGACCCTAATTATTTAAATGTTAGAATTCCTAGAGCATACGGCTGCTCTCCTGGCAGCGTGACATTATATTGTATCCCTAACAAGCAATACAAAACACAATGTCTAGCATTGCCTTTTTGGCAGGTATGAGCGGGGGTGGCACTGGCCTTGAAATATCGAAGGTAACTAAAGTAGAGAAAGAGAGTATTGTGCAAGTTGTCTGCCACACAGGCAGGGGGAGGTGTGGAATGGGTGTGTGTGGGGAGGGAAACTGGGGGTTTTGGTTTTTTGGTGGAAAACATGCACCGGTGCAAGGATGGGTGTTTGATAATTGTATTTTTGGTGGAAAACATGCACCGGTGAAAGGATGGGTGTTTGATAATTGTATGATCAAAGCTCAAATATGAACGCTTTGTTACTGTACCTCACAGTGAATCAATTTAAAAAAAGAGGAAATAAAAGTGCATAATGTGTACAAAAAGTAAACAGCAGATAGTGCTAACCAAATTAACCTACAAAACAAAATTAGATACAGAAGTATTGATGTTTAAATAAGAAAGTGGACAACCCCTGAAATAAAAGAACTCAACTCATATCTTAGAAAATACAGATTAAGCCAACGTAAATATATAAAGATAAGATTGTGATTAACACAACATAATAAATCAGAGTCACTTACACACATACTCTTATAAACCGTCGTCACATATGCACATACTCTTTCATGACCCTAAGCTTTTTAACACCCATAGAACATTTACAGAGTAGTATGAAACACTTAACCCAATTTTGAATGCAAGTTATAAAGAGTAGGGATCAATCGGTTTTCAATTCTCTGATAGTAACAGTGAATAAGAAATTTATGTCAAGATAAGGCAAACATGTGGAGTGTTGCAGAGGAGCAATGATACATTTGGCATCATTTACATAACTCTTATAAGTGGTAAACCGAGGCATAACTGGGGGTCATGAGGCACAGAGACCGGGGACTCCCATGTTTAGTTTGTGCTTCAGAAGTCCCTTGAATCCTCTCCCTGGCCCTTGAGTAAATGAACAACTTATGAATCAACAGTAAATATACTTCAAAATAAATGAAATATTATCAAAGTAATACTCAAGAATAATTTAAAGCCATAAGTTCATTTTTTTTGCCTAAAACATAATTTTAAGTTAAAATAAATGTCGGGAATGGCAGGGTTGTTAAAGAGATAGTACAGCAGGTAAGGCATTTGCCTTGTATACAACTGACACAAGTTCAATCCCTAACACCTTGTATAATCCCTTAAGAACACCCTGGGACTGAAGCTGAGTGCAGAGGCAGGAATTAGCCCTGAGCACAGCAGGTGTAGCCCCCAAACAAAACAAAACATAAAAGGAGTGAAGTGGAACAACATAAAATATGCACCTTATTTGTGAATCCAAACATGTATTCTCTCTATGGCAGGGACAAGAACTGCATGGAGTTTGGGTCATTCCACAAAATGCCTCTGGAGACATCTGCCTGCAGTTACTCAGGTCACCCTCTCCTTATAGATGTAAGTTTCCCCATGCAGTGCATCACATGTGGTACCAATTTCATGTGTGTTTGTATCAGTGGTTCCCTATTTATATGGTCATGATTCATTTATTCATTCAAGAAATGTGCACTGAGGAACTGACAATATTAACACTTACTTGTTTGGGTCATTTTTATCACATTTAAATAGACTAATCATACTGCCATGCTATTATTAAAATTTCTATAGGATTGTATACTTATATTTATATATTTATGCTGCTTTTTATTAAAGTAGGATACACATTTTATAAAATTCTCTTTTCAAGTATAATGATCACTGGAAGACATTGGACATAGAACATCAAGATTAGGACCCTGATTTTATATCTTCTAAACTTCTTTTTGCCTTTTCTAGCCAATTGCTTACTCTATCTCATGGCAACAACCCATCTATTATTGTAACTATAATGTGTTTAGATAAAATATTATATGACTAAAACGTCAAAGAGATAGTACAGAAACTAAGGCTTTTGTCTTATATGTGACCTACCTCAGTTCCATCCCTGGTACCACATATGGTTCCTTGAGCACCTCCAGAAGTGATCCCTGAGCACACAGGTGAGTGTAGTCCAAAACAAATTTTAAAAATAACCAAAATCATTCTATATAATAAGCTTTGTCTTTTGTATCTGGCATCTTCCATTTAGCATAATTCTTTAGAATGATCCAAAGTATTATATTTATCAGTATTCTTTTTCATTGCAGAGTAGCATTTCATTGTGTGGATACAACACAACTTTTTCAGTCATTCACTAGATAACAGACATTTTGGGTATTAATATCTGTGGGTTATTAATAGTCTATTATGTGTACAAGTATATTTCTCATAGGATTTTGTGTGGACCTCTATTACTATTTCTCTTGTGAAATAATCTGGAAGAGGAAGAGGAGATTTGCGTAGGAGAAACATTATACAACATACAACACTCGGCAAACTTTCTTTCACTGCAGTTGCACCTTTTGTTGCGTGTTGGTTTAGTTTTTGGTTTAGAAGCCACACCTGGTGGTGCTCAACGCTTACTCCTGTCTCTGTGCTTAAGGACCACTCATGGCAGTGATTGGAAAATCAGATGAGTTTCCAGAAATTGAACTCCTGTCAGTCATATGCAAAGCACAGTAAGTCATATGACTTACTGCTGTACTATCTCTTCTACCTACAAATGTACCTTTTTGCACGCCACTAATAAGTTGTTAGTTTTCCCACATCTCTTGCAGCATGTGGTAGTTTTTAGATTTTCAATTTTAGCTATTCTTATGGATAAGTAATAGTATGCCTTTAGGATTTAAAACTATATTTCTCTAGTGACATATGAGGCTAGTGTCTTTAATGTGTTTACTTCTGTTTTGTAAATCTTCTTTGGAATATTTCTATTCAAGAAATTTTTTTCTTTGGAAAAAATATGGTATATTTATATTACCATATATTGCATGTTGAACATATATATATTATACTTACATATGCAAGATATACATAAAAAGGCATTACTAAATATTATTTATATGTAAAAATATTTTGGCAGCTAATATGTTTTACATATTTTAAATACAAATGTATATTTTGTAAATATTTTCCCATTGTGTGGATTCCTATTTTGCACTTATTTCCCTCACAAGTTCTATTTTGTTTTCACCCAGCAGTGCTCAGGGATTATTCCTGGCTCTATGCTCACAGATCATTCCTGGCAGTCTCAAAGGACCACAGGGGGTGCTTAGGGATTGAACCTGGGTCAGCTGGATGCAAGGAAAGTGCCTATACTATGCCTTTGAGCCCCTCAGGCAATTTATCCTGTTTAAAATTATTTTATAATCTTCAATATTAGGGGCATATTACACTTTATGAATTCAATGAATGTATATTAAAATAATTTATAGAAAATAGCTGGCATTATATGTTACAGTATTATTTAATGATTACATTCGTTTTCTCGTGTATATAGTTTTAGAGCTTTTTTATCTTTTACATTAGGTCTATTATCTATTTCCACGGAAGAATATGTGGAAATAGTTGAGGTATGTGCATTTTCTTTCTATATGGAAATCCAGTTGAACTAAGATCCTTTGTTGAAAAGACTTTTGTGTTGGAAAATACTATCCTTCTCTCCATTGAATTACTTTAGCATCTTTGTCAAAAATCAATTTGCCATATTTGTATGGGCTATTTTTAGACTCTATTCTCCATTTTGAAGCTTTATTGTTATGTACGTACACATATAGAATTACTATGTCTTCTGGAAGAATTCACTCCTTTATCATTTCATAATTGTCTCTGTTACCAGCTATAATGCTCTTCGTTTTAAAGTCTACTTTGTCTCATATTAGTATAACCACTTTACTTCTTTAAGATTAATGTAGGCATCTTGGATCCTTTTTCCATCCTTTTATTTTAACCTATCTATATCTTTATATTTAAAGTGGCTTTTTTGTAGTGAGCATATAATTGAGTTTTGCTTTTAATCTAATCTGACAATCTCTTCTGCCTTTTAATTGGGATATTTTGACCAATTATATTTAATATAATTATAGATTAATCCTATAATTTTGTTGTTTTATTTGATATTTAATTATTTTATTAATTATGACTACTTATAGACTGGGTATTTTAATGATTCCATTTTATCTCCCTTATTGCCCTAAACATCATCTTAAAGTGTGTGTTAACGTGGATATAATTGTATAATGCTTCATGAGTACAGAGACTTATTGTATCTCACTTTTCTTCTTCTGCACTATTATTTCCATACATTTATTTTGGTTATTTGCATTAAGTTATACAACCTAGTCAAGTATATTTTGGATAGGAAGATTTTTCATTTTTGTATTAAGCAATGTTTATAATTCACAGAGTTGTCAATTTTTTTGTAGAGATCAAAGTTTTTCTACAAACTTGTGTGATATACTCCCTCTGCCTGAGGAACTTTAGTAATTTTTATAGCTCTAGTTGGTAAGCAGTGAATTGTCTTAAGCTTAAAAAAGTTAATTTCTATGAAACCTTAATTTCAGCTTCAGTTTTCAAGGTTATTTCAGCTAGATATAGAATTGTGGGTTAATAATTTCTTTTCCCAGTACTTACCTACTTACTTTTCCCAGTACTTTAAAGAAACTGCTCCACTAAGCTCTGGTTTTCCAAAACTCCCTTCTAGAGCAGACTTCTCTTTGTTCCCAGGAAATGAATCCTTGTCTCCTGCTGCTTTCAAGATTTTTCTCTTTCTTATTGGCCTTCTGCAGTTTCACAGTGATGAAACTGAGGGAAATTTTGCTCTTGATATTAGAATTTATCCTGCTTTAGTTTCTCTGAGACTCTTAAAACTTTGGTTTGATGTTTATTACTATTTCTTAAAATGTTACTATTCCTTCTCTAAATATTTTTCTGCCCTTCTTTCTTCTCCTTCTCGAATTTAATTCATATACAGTCACACATCATATGGGAATACTTTCTGGAAACTGTGCTCCTAGACAATTGCACAATTGTGCAAACATCATAAAATGGAATGATACAAATCTAGAGGGCTATCCTACTTCACTTGAGGCAATATGGTATAGTTTATATGTGATCTACCCTGGGCCAAAACATATCATTGATGTATATATCAATTATATGCACATAATTGATGTATATACATACTAGAACATTCTGTATACGTAACCTCTTTAGACATTTGAAAATATTGTTTCCTAGTTCTTATGATATAATTGCCAAATAAAATTTTGTATATTTAAAGTGCATCACATGATGATACCTGTATGCTTCAAAATATTTATTGAAATCAAATGAACAGACATATCATTTTATATGGCTATTTTATATTTGTGGACATGGTGAGGATAATTATGATCTACTCTTATGAAAGTTCAAGTATAGAATATAATATTATAACTGTGAACTATAGTAAATCTATATTTTGATGTTATTATATTTTGGTCTACATTACAATATTATTAGTTATGGTTTATATTATAGTATCATTAATTGCTATACATTGGATCATCAATATTTATTCTCTCGTAACTGAAAGTCTTTCGCCTGCATGCCTCCTAGCCTCCCACTACAGTCCCAGCTAGCCATACATATCCCAGATACCATACATTCCAGAGAGATGCAATCTGAAATCACAGAAGATGCCACTTCACGCCCACTAGAGGTCTGACATTGCATAGTCTGCCCCACCAAGGTGTGGAGCTGACACAATCCTCAAACAGTTCAATTAACAAAGCAAAATCTGAGGGGAAAAGCTTGTTACATTTTGGCTGAGAAATTTCTCTGCTGGGTATTTATCCAAGAAAAAAGGAAAATACACGTCCATGAAAAGACGTTTCCATGCCTGTTCATAACAGATTATTCATCATAATCCAAAACTGCAAAGAATACAAATAAATGGGGTTGGTGGAGTCCAATTCATTTACCTTCTTTTCTGAGAGGCCTTACCTCTTCCCTGGAATTTGCTCGGGGAGATTATCACAAGTTCTGAAAGCTGTATTTTTAAATTGTGATTCTGGGACAGTCTCGCCTTTCTGTTTTTCCCCCAAAGTATCTTTTCCTGGTGCAGAAGACTGACTCCAGAACAGCGTCCTGCAGCCCAGCTTGCCTGCCTTGCCCGTTAAGTTCCCTCTGAGTGTCTTTTTGGGCCCTGGGGTGAAATGTCTCATCTAAAGTTCTTTTGGTTGCTCTTTTCCTCCCTCTTATTTTTCTTTCTTTACCTTTCTCTTTTTTTTTTTTATGACTTTTTGTCCTTCTGAAGGAAGAAGGATTAGGAAAGAGAAAGTTACTGTCAATTAAAAGGGAGACATTTTTCACCAGGTGTTTCTCAATTATCACTTTGGCAGTCAGTCCCTTCTGTGTAAATTGTATTTTAAACACACACACACACACACACACACAAAACACACACACACAACATTCCCATGCAGAAACCCTCCTTGGGATTATAACCAACCCGGTGTCCTATTTCCTCTGAAAAAGGATCATCCTTGGGGAACGGCTCTGCTTAGAACTATGGGTTGCTGCTTCCTGCAACCTCATGATTTAAATGTGCTAAAGTGCATGATTATCATTAGGTCTTGAACACTCTGGATTTGCTCCCTCATTCCACACAAGTTTTAGAAATAAACCCGCGACCAGTCTCCAGGAGAGATTGATGTTTATTCTGTGTCAGAGGCCTGGTCCCCAGACGTCCCCATAAATTTGTCTGCTGGAAGACCATAAACATAATTCTGAGCATGGAAGTTATTTAGATTTGAATTAATTGCTTTTTCAGTTGTTTTCAAATATGCAAATTGAAATAGCCAAAGAAACATGCCCATAAAGAGAGCAGTCCATTCTCCAGGACAGAGCCTGGTATGTCCTTTGCCAAGGTGACCTCCTCTTCTCCATGATGAGGGATGTGTGCCTGTGTATGTGTGTGTGTGTGTGCACGTGTGTGTGTGTGTGTGTGTGTTTCCCCATGGTTTGACATTTTTCTGGTCACTAGGTCAAGTGTTTTATGTTGTTCAGAGCCATTTTGACTTCGACAAGTTACCACAAAATGAAATAGCCTTATTAAGTCAACTGTGGAGAGTAAAACTGTCGTGGCCAGCCCTGGAGCTGGCAGCAAAATGATTTCATAGTTGAGGCCGGACACAAACACAGGAGACTGTCTTGTTGCTGTTAAATCCGCAACCACACGGACTGCATCACGCTCTTCTCATCCGACTTCCTCCAGTGTGTAGAAAGGGGAATGCTTGAAGCAGGATGCCAGTAGCAAGGCTGCAGTGGTACACCCCAAGGTACCACTTGGAAGCAAGCCTGGTGGTTCATCTAGAGACACGACTTTTGGCCAACGTCCCTAAAAAAGAATTTCCTGGGAACCTGAGCAGAGATGTCAAGCTTGTAGCAATTCCTACATAACAAGGTCTAAACAGCAAAATGCTTTCTCTCAGCTCTGCCATCTGGGACTAACCGTGCTCTGCCCTCTAGCCATTTACTCAAAACCTAAAGCCAGGGGCAGAGACAGGCCAAAGAGTCAACAGGGTACATTGCTTGAAGCTCAGCCTCACTGCCCAGACACAGGGCCCCATGTTTAGCCTAGAGTAAGGATTTTTCCTGCCTCCCTCCCCCCTCGACCCCTTGGTATAGGTTGGTCATCAAAACTTGACGGGGTGATACGGGTAGTCTGTCTTTGGGAGGATTCAAGGCTAAGGCTTAAAGTAGGAAATATAGAATTCAGAGAAGCATGGAAGCAATCAGAAATGCGTTTTTGTGTCCTAGGTTGGGTTTCCAGAAAGCAGAGCTTGAGACTGGGAGTGTGTGCTGAGGGGGCTGTCACAGGAGAAACCAGTCATGGAGAGAAGGAGGTATATCAGGGCAGAGGGATACCACAGGGCCAACCTGACTGGGCCCTGTGGGAAGCTCTGAGAGGACATCCATTGCTCAGGATCATTCTGTTCTGAGTGAGGGATGTGCTCCCCTCTCAGTCGCTCCTCTTCCTGCCCTGTCTGCCAGGGAAGGACTATGTAAGCTCTCAGAACCTCTGGGAAGGTCTCTGAGGGAAGTTCTCCAGAGAAAGATGCCCTGGAAGCCCAGGGTGCCCCCTCTGAGAGCAAGGAGCTATGGGTTCCTGGACTTATTGATTCTCTAGGCAAAGCTGAGGGGTGCTGGAAACACAACTCAGCAAAGTATGTGGTTCAAAGTCCCCTTGAAATTCTGAAGTCACAGTCCTGAATGACACACAGAGTTGGTGGGTGGGGTCCTGTGGGAGCTGGAGAGCCAGCTCTTGCCGACCCAGACCAGGTCAACGCAGTGCCTTTAAGCTGTAGGTCACCTTGCCTGGTGCTGAAGACCATGGGTGCCCGAGTTGTATCCTTCCACCAGGTGTGTAAGTTCCCAGGACAGCAGTGCCTGTAGCAAGGACTCACGGTCCCCGGGTGAAAGGTGGTGCTGGTGTGAGCTCTTCCTTTTGAATTTGATGGGCGTGTAGCAGTGCAGGAAGGAGGAAACCGGAACAGACCTGAGACAGGTTCCCAGGAGCAAGAGGCTTCATCATGAGGGAGACGACCTGCCAGGAGGCATCATGGGTGTCCGGCCACTTGGAGAAGCTTCTCAGGGCCAGTAGGAAAAGGCCAGGATGCAGGCCTCAACTCGGGGTGCTTGTCTGTTAGGTCTACAAACGCTGAAGAATAGAGAGTATGGGGAGCAGAACAGTGCCCAGCTGTGTGTGTGTATGTACATGTGTGTGTGTGTATGTGTGTGTGTGTCTATCCACACTTAAGAACAAAGCCCAAAGCATGAGAGAACATGAGCTTCAGAAGATTTCACTAGCCTCGAGGTTGTGAGTTTGTGTTGCTCTCCCGATCATGGCCCTGGAAGCATGCTGCTATTGTGTGCCTCCACACAGTGAGGGGCCCCACATCATCAGGGCTCTCCTTTCAGCTCGCCTCTAAAAGTGGGACCGAGAACACAGGTGCAGAGACTCGAAGGTGACACATGGGCACATGGTGACAACTGAAAACTCAATTATTAGAGCAAAGAAGAGGATCTCTCTAGGAACCTGGGGCTCCTCCGCAGAGGGGGACAGCCCTGGAGACAAGCGTACTGTGTGTGCAGGAGGTAATCCCAGAATAGGTGGTCAGAGTCTCAGCACTCCAAACGTGTCGCCCTTCTAGTCCAGGGCTAAGGGGCAGGGGCAGGAGCAGTGAATGGTAGAGAACAAGGACCAGGCAGGTGGATTCGGCTCCAAACTCTTGGTGATTGTATCATATCTAAGCAGATGCTGAGATCTGATACGACCATGGCAAAGAAACAGCACATACTCTGAGCATTCTCCCTGAGCACAAATCCACTGCGCCAAGAGCAATTGTGATAGCACCCCCCAACCCCCTCCCCAAAGAAAACCCACAAAAAAACAAATGAAAAAAAAACACAACTATTATTTACTTTAGAAAGGAACTTCATACTCATGTGCACTCCCAAGTATGGTCTCAGTTGGGAGCTCCTCAAAACTCCAAATTCTCACTTTGGGCTGAGGCCACCACAAGTTTCTACCTGAGTGATGCACGGAGATTATTTCCAGGACAAATTTTTCTCCATCAATTGGAGGAACTTAGGAAGATGCCTGGCACATGCACCTCAGAGCACTTCAGATGGGGGAGGACAAGCCACCCAGCAGAGATGGGGGCCCTCCGTCTTAGCTCTCCGGGGCTCCTGGGGTTCACAGTGGCCCAGAGGAAATGATCATCAAGGGTTGTAAAATGTTAGCCCCCTCTAACTAGAAGATGAAGCCAAAGATCAAGAACTTTGGAAAACCTGCCCGAAATCAAAAAGCTAAACTTCAATGTACAAATTCAATGCCGTTCAAGTTGGTAACTTTTTTCCATGGAAACCTAAAATATCATGGCAAACGTTTTTGTAAGAATAAATATCAGAAACTGCTATAGCTAGTAAAAAAATATTAAATTATACATAAACATATACATATATATGGAGAGAGAGAGAATAGAGTTAGAAGCGGGAATTTTCTCTCAGCTAGTGAAACACACAATGAAATTCAGTAATTAAAGCACTGTGCAAAAGTGGGTGCTTTCCCAATAAATCTGGAATCTTCTCAGAGTTTCAGGAAAAGTACAGATGCCCAGGTGCCACCCCAGAAGGGCTATTGACCTACAAGTGTGTCCTGAGTATCCCGGCTCTTCAGAGCCTCCTCTATGATGATAAATGGGAGAATTTTTCAGGAACACAAGTGGGGATCATCCCTGATTCTGGGACCATGGTTCATGCTCTCTGATCTTTACTGAAAACAAGATATGCACCATTTGTGAAATTTCAGAACCACTGGGACGAAAGAGTCCTGAGATAAGTCCAAGAACACAGAAGAACTTAGCAGAATGGAAAGGTCACCTAAACACGGGGAGAGATCTATCAAGTGGGTAGAGTGTACCAGCCCTTTGCATCTTGACCTCCCCTTGGGCTGCAAGTGTGCTGGAGTAGAACTTTCTAGGCTTTCCAGGAGGCCACAAAATTTATGTGAAGCAGAAATTTTATAGATTTTTCCCACATAAACATAAAACTAACAGAGCTGCAAAATTACACAAACAAAAAAGTGACAAAGTGCAAAAGATAAAGTTGCCATACATGTTACATCTTTAAAAAAGGAACTAATACTAATTAAAAATAGTTTATAAACCAAAAGGAAGACAAATATTCAGTAGTAAATTAAATAGCAAATGCAAAAACACAATGACAAAATGTCCAAAAACATTACCTGTCATTACACACTAAAGATCATCTTTATTAGCACATTTGATTTCTGCTAATAAAGTAAAAATGACTCATCTTTTTTTATCCATCATATTGGAAAGGAGTAAAAAATTGACAAAGCCCAAAAATAGCAGGAATGTGGGAAAATTGAGATTCTCGCATGCTGTTGTAGGGAATGCAAATAAATCAACTCTTTTAAAATTAAAAAAATATTTTCTGATCCAATCACAATCTTAAGAATTTATTCTAAGTAGCTAATTGCTAAACAATACAAATATATAGACAATATTATATTCATTAATGCTTTTAATAATGGATTCTGGGAACAGCATATATATTTGTTACCTAAGTGATTCATTAGTAATGTATACTACATAAAGAAGCAATTCCTTATATTTGAGATCATGACAAGTGCTATTTTATTTTTAGAGAAAATAAAAAAACTATTTACCTTTTGGCCTATACTGTTTCTTTTCTATGACCTACTATTCTTCACTTCTATGCCTGGTCACTTCTTACCTTTCCAAACCTACCAAACTACCCCTTCTTCTGTGACATCCTTCCTGCCATTCTGATCCCATAAGCAAATACTTATTAACATTAAAGACATTATTTTTTCCTTTATTACATTTAATTCATTTGTTCACTCATTCATTCAATATTCTATTGCACACCAACTACTATTCTCTTGAGCTCTCTAAAGTAACTGATTCTTTACATAGCCATTCTTCCTACTGGTTTGAAAGACCCTGCAGAGCAGAACTAAGTTGTTTCCCTAGATTCCAGCCTGGAGCTGATACAATATAATTTTTTGAAATACAATTTTATTGAAGGAAAGAAAAAATGGGTGGAAGGGAGGGAGAGAGAGAGAAGGGGGCAAAGAGAGGAAGGAAGCAAGGAAAGAAAAAAGGAAGGAAGGAAGGAAGGAAGGAAGGAAGGAAGGAAGGAAGGAAGGAAGGAAGGAAGGAAGGAAGGAAGGAAGGAAGGAAGGAAGGAGGGAGGGAGGGAGGGAGGGAGGGAGGGAGGGAAGAAGGGAGGGAAGGAGGGAAGGAGGGAAGGGGAAATTCATGAATGAACAGGTGGATGAAATGAAATGAGTGAGTTAATAATTAAAGCAAGTGGGGGTATGGATATGAAGTAGTTAAGTAGATGACTGGATGTGTAGGTAAGTGACTGGATAAGCAAACAGCTTGGCTGTTGGATAGAAGTCTCCAAGCCCATCAGTTGTTTCTCTATTTCATGAGGGACTCAGAAGAATTGCATCATGGAACACTACTTTTCACAGCTAGGTATGGGATATCCTATGTTATGAGCATTATAGGGGATACAAAGGTATGAGAATTATATAACTATTTGAAATCTTTGACTCTATTACACTAAATCGAAACAAAACAAAAACTATACATCTCTCAGGGTCTAATTTAGAAAGCAGGAAATTAATTTCACAGATCTTGGCTATTCTGAGATATTATTTTAAAATAGAAGTAGCCCAGATACTAGCAAAACCACGTCCATGGCAGACGGAGAGAAAAGAACAGTCTCTTAGCAGACCCAGGAAGCAGAACCAGTTAGGAGCACCTG
Organism: Sorex araneus; assembly: GCF_027595985.1. Classification (NCBI taxonomy): domain Eukaryota; kingdom Metazoa; phylum Chordata; class Mammalia; order Eulipotyphla; family Soricidae; genus Sorex; species Sorex araneus. The sequence goes on from NC_073309.1 coordinate 36,395,051, forward strand.
GGACTCTGGTGAGCTCAGCTATGAGGCAGTAGACACACAACATTTCATTATTTGTTGTTTTCCTCTCCTTACTCTTCTGATGGGCCTCCCACTGGCCAAATCGGACAGGGAACCAACCAGATGAGGGGAACCTGGGAAAATGGGCTGAAGCCATCAGCTGAGAGGGAGTGAGGAATGGCTCTGAGGACAAAGAAGCCAACGCCCTACAGTCCATACCGAATTGAGACCGATAAATATTTAAATGTATCCGCAATGTCACATTCTTCATGTCTGCCAGGCAACTGCAAATGAACGCTTAATGCATTATGAATAAATTATATTGGGTGTGTGCATTTTAATCTGTCTCCAGTGGTGGGGGAGGGGCTGGCACCCTGAAGGTCTTGAGGTGTCCTCTTGCGGCTCTCTGCCTGTTTCAAGGCCCACCTTCCAGTTCTCTAGCGGAATGGTGCTGAACGAAGTCCTGTTAGCTCATTTAAAAAATGTTGATGTCAACTTCTCCAGCTTTCCTATGAAGTTGAAAGGAACTTGGATTGTAGAAAAAAACTGGAGTCCGGTGGGCAGATCATGGTTTCAGAGAGACAAGTAGTAGATCCTTAGGCAGGACACCTGTCATTAGTTGTCCAAAGATTCAGTGTGTGCATTAACCCAAAGACTTTTTTCACAATAAGGAGCTTTTGGGGGATAGTTCTGTGACTCAGCGAGCTTACTAGAGTGGGTTGTTTACCTTTTCTGAAAGTTGAGCAGGAGGGGAATAAGCTAATTAGAGTGCACCATGGTGGAACATGGAAAACATGTGCATGTGTGTATGCAAAAATACAGCGCCCTGTTCTCAGTTGTAATCTCAGAAGCAAAATTATGGTTAACTCTTTTTCTTTTCTTTGTGTTAGTCCTGATGAGTGTTTTTTGCAGCGCTACATAGGTGCCAGAGAAATAAAACAAGGGGAAGGCCTTGCGTGTGGCCAACCCCAGTACTATATGGGTCTCCCAAGCACAAATTTGTGAAAGTCATTTCATTAGTCCTGGCACAGCCACATGTGGTCCCTGAGCACAGAGCTAGGGGTAAACCTGGTACATAGCTTGGCATACTCCCTGAAAAATAAGTGAAAAAAATAGATTAAGTTAAAATCAAGCTCTCCATAACAACGTACCTTGGTTCTGAAATAAAACATTAATATATGGTCATTGCCAAGGCTCTCAGAGAAGAATGATGAAGATGGAGTAGAGGTACAACTGGAATTAGGGAAAGTGATAATTAGAAGAATATGAGACTGACACCCAAGGACAGTAGACACAAGGGCCGGGAATATTGCCCCATAGATAGGAACCTTCTCATGAGCTGGGGGAGAAGGCAGCTGGAATAGAGAAGGGAATCACTCAGTCAAAGATGGTTGGAGGGATTGTTCAGGATGGGAGATGTGTGCTGAAAGTAGATAAAGGACCAAACGTGATGGCCTATCAATATCTATATTGCAAACCATAATGCCCTAAAGTAGAGAGAGAGTATGGGGGAATTTTTCTGCCATAGAGGCAGGGGGAAGGTTGGGATGGTGAGGGGGATACTGGGGTCATTGGTGTTGGAAAATGTGCACTGGTGGAGGGATGGGTGTTCAATCATTGTATGACTAAAACTCAAACATGAAAGCTTTGTAACTGTAGCTCACAGTGATTCAATTTTAAAAAAGAAGAAGAAAGTAAGTAATGATTAGAGGTCAGTTCCTGAGGTCCCTGTGCTGTGGATAGCCCTGGCCCATAGTCTGGTGGAAATACAAGTCGTCTAAGTTGTACCTCTAGATGCTGAGTTCCCCTGCATGACTACCTTCTGAATCCCAGGTGCAGTGGTGCCAGCTGCAAACCACAGTAAACACCTCATTCCACACAGCCTTAAATTAAGCCCCTGCAACAGAACCACCCACAAGGAATTTTATGTAGTCAGAAGTATGTTAATCGGGATTGTTCCGAGAAAAGAACAAAGAGGATAGGTACAGATACAGATATTAAATATGTGAAGAAAAATATTATAGGGAGTTAGCTCATTTGGTGACTAAGGCAGGGAACTCCCAAGACATTCTGGGAAAATTGGTAAGCTGTAGAACCCAAAGGAGCTGTGATTTAGTTCCAATCTGAATGCGGAGAACCCGCGGAATAAGCTTCAATCCAGACGTTGTCAGGCCTACGACCAAGGAAGAACTGGTATTTTGGTACAAGTTCAGAGACATTCAGGCAAAAACGATTGCACTTTCTCAGGGTAGGTTCAGCCTTCTTGTCTTCATCAGGCCTTCACCAAACTGGACAAGGCCCACCCACGTTAGGGGGTGCAATCTGTTTTATTCAGTCTGCCCAGGTTAATCTGACCCCAAAATACCCTGGGGAAAAAACATCTAGAATAATGTTTGTCCAACTGTTGGGGACCCTATGGCACGTTCAAGTTGATATATAAAATTAACCCTAGAATAAATAGCCTACATGTTTGTAAAAATATTGTCTTTTCTCTTTGCCTTCATTAATTTTTTTAACTTGAGAACTATAGACCATTTTTTTTTTGTGAATCAGTTCTCATTAAAAAATGCAAGGAAGGTGCTATCCTGGGAACTTGCTAGCCCTTCTGTAAGTTCAGCGTGGCCTTGGGCACGGTCACCTCTCTGTGTCTACATATGCTCATATGCTATCTGAGAAAGGTGGGTTGGGCAGATGACCCAAAGACCCTGTCCATTCTCTAAGGTAACATGCATCCTCTGCACCATCACTCACTGATGACCTCAGACTAGGAAACAAAAAAATGTTTTCAAGTAAAGATCAGTTGGCATTTTTGTAAAGGATCACAGAGAAAATTTTTTAAAAATGAATTTTTTTTAATCACTGCAAGCTAGACCCTTACAAAGCTGTTCAAGATTAGGTTTCGGTCATAGTGTTCCAACACCATTTCTCCACCAGTGTACATTTCTCAGCACAGGGTCACCATTTTCCCTCCTAACACCCCCCCCCACACACACACACTCCCTACCGCCCCCAGCCTGCCTCTATGGCAAGTGTTTTGCTGCAAGTATTTTTGACTTTGAAGTTCATGCCCTGTCTTTGTCTCAATCCCAACGATTCAACTTTGCTAGTGAGCACAGGAAATAAGCTTTAGACAATACGTGAATAAATGGAGGGAGCTATATGACACACACATTCTTCGCCAGTTGGTGGTGGTTTGGAGTTGATCCATTTGCCATGGTTTGCAGACCCTCTTCTAAAGTGAGTTGTTTGGAAACAGTCAATTAGTGACTTTAATAAAGGTGCTGGAAGTTCAGATGATGGTAATGATGAGGTTAATGTATGTCCCTTAGCTTTCTTTCCTGTAAGGTGTGTATATTTCTTAATATTAAAAATATATACCAGCAGCTGTGGGAAAAGCAGTGCCCCCCCCCCCCGCCCGCGCAATGTTGTCTATGTGCTAATCCTCTACACCTGTGACTGTTAGCTCACATGGCAAATGAGAACTGGCAGATGTGAGTTAAAGCTATGACTTTGAATTAGCTGGGATAAACTTAGAGGATCTAAGGTAGCTACATGGGTCCTTCAAAGGAGGCCCTTTCTAGCAGAGGTAGAGGGATTTGAGAATGGTTGAAGAATCAGGAGGAGGGAAGGTAAGAAAGACTAGGTCCTCTGTTCTAATATTGGAGATGAGGAAGAGGCAGAGGGGTCGACCAAGGGTATGTGTGACCACTCAGCACTAGCAAAGGCCAGAAAAGGGTTCTTCCCTGGGATTTCTGGAAAGGAGCAAACCTGCTTAGAACTTGATGTGTACCCTGTAAGGCCTCTAGAACTGCATAATAATGACCATATATTTGCATTACTTAAGCCGTTAGATTTATAACATTTTGTTATAGTGGCAATACAAAACTAATACGCTAAAATATACCAACTCACTGAGAAATACACAAAAAACACAAAGTTTCAAGCGTCACCAACACTGCTTTGCTAGTAGGGGTCTTAGATTCCTGGCATTGCCCCACATTATTGAGAGTGACCTTGGCTCTGACATTTGTAATGCAGGTCAGTGCAATAAGATATGGGATCTTCGATCCACCCAAACCAAGTATGTGGGACCACCTCAACCAAATCTGTGAGCCCTGGAACTCAAACAATAAAAAAGGGTAGGTGAAAAATAAAGCATCCATAATACCACCACTCAGAGATCCCACCATTAAACATAGGCAGATTTTTTTTCAGACTTTTCTCTGTGTGTAAGAGAGAGAAAGAGAGAGCGAGCGAGCAAGAGATATATAAATACATTAGTTTACATTGGTTATAATTTATATCCTGTTTTACTTCATTTAATGTCTTAAAAGAATTTTTCTGTGCCAATAAATTTCTTCAAAAACATGTTTTCTAGTATAGATGACTCATAATTTATTCACTTTCCCTCCTTTTTAATTGTTTCTAATCTTTTCTCTAGCATAAAAATTGCCAAGCAGAAAATTCTTGCACATATTGAAGTGTTAGGATGTTAAAAGGTTACCCTCTTTTTTTGCCATAAAAATTGTAACTATTTTTTCCGGTTTTGCTCTATTTTAATTTATTCAATGTCAGTTTTGATGTGTAGAAATTCTATAGTTTGTTTTAATCCAATATTTCAGTGCTTTTCCATCATTAATTTTCTTCCAGGGCTAGAAAAATAATTCTAATTCAGATTTATGATTTCTTCTAGTTCTTTTATGAGTTTTATGTTTTCAATTTTATCTCTTGTTTAACTGGTATGTATTTAATTTTTCAATTAATTAAATTCAGTTAGGCATTGTTTCCAGTACCATCTATCGAATGATCCCTGTCTTTGGCCAAGTCTATTTAATGCCATTTACCATAAATACTCTGATTTTCTAAAATGTCAATCTTGCCCCTGCTAGCATCGCTGAGACTGGAAGACCTTACAGTGAGTCTTTATGATCTAAAATTCTTGATTGGCTTCATTGGAGGTCAGTTCTTCCAGTGAATTGCATATGTTTCTTCCATCAACTAAATGCATTAGCAACCTCAGATTCATCTAGCGTATAGCCTGAACTTCTTGGACCTCGTTTCATATTGCAACACTGGGTGAATGTTGGCTTCAGTTTCAGTTCTCAGGGGAGATTTTTCTTCCACTACCCAATCCCAAGGTTGTCACACAGACACATGCATACACACACACTTCTTTTTTGTCCTGTTAGACATGATGGGTTTCTCTCTTGTGGAAGTTTATACCAAGCATATAACCTGGGGGCCCTGAGGATTCCTCTATTAGGATCTCCTTGGGAGTTTTTCATCTATTATTGGTACATAGAATAGTAATGTGTCTTACACTCAATGCTGCATCTTGGATTCAAGGACATATGGCACAGCATGTGTCATATGTATATATCTCGAAGGTTTAGTTTCTGGGTATGTTTTACTTTTCTATTTTCAAGTTGCACCTGTAGAACTGCACTTTGATTTTTTTTTTTGTTTTAAGATTTGATAGGACAACTTAATACATTTTGCTTATGAAATGTGCCTGGTTGTTTTTTTTTATTTTTATTCCTTATTAACATTAGTATTAGTGCTTCGAGCTCTCACACATCATACATATCAAGAAATAAATTATTCTTTATAAAAGCTCTACTGAATTTTAATTGCATTTTTGTTAACCCTATGATAAATATCAATTCTATGAAAAAAGATACCTTTGCAATATTCAAAAGTTAATATATTTTCGAATCAAATTGAGATGTCTTTTATCATTTTAAATGTCTTCAAACATTTTAATGTCTTTTGTATCATTAAAATATTATTCAAATAATTTTTCCATGTTTCTTGTTAATTACATTTTCCAGTTATCACATATATTTGTGCCATTGAGAATATATTCCTTCTTTCATAGATTTTCATTCTGGTTATTTTGGAATACAGAATTGCTAATTATTTTTGTAAGTAATCACCTTTCTGAACTTTCTTTATCAACTTTATTTTCATAATTTTAATATGTCATCAACTTTCAAACTGACCAAAAATATAAATGCAATTTTTTAACAACACCAAAGAAACATTGCCCTGTTAAATGAATGCATTGTTTCTTAAGTGCTCTCACAGGTTTAAAAAATTCTGCATCTTAGAATGAAGGAACTTAGATTTTACAAGGCAATCTTGCTATTGACATATAAGGGTAGTATTTTCTGTTCTCTTAGCTTCTCCTCTTATTTCTCTCTTATGTGTTATTTTGCAGGCTAATATTAGTGAAATTGTTCTTGATTTTAATGAGAAGGCCTCTAGTGCAGTGGTTTTTAATTACCTAATTTTTCTTCAGTGTGGAGAAGGTCATGGCCCTTTTGAAAATCTGCTGAAAGATGTGCATTCTGTCCTCTAGATAAAAGCAAATTTTTCCCCACACCCAGACTCCACGTGCCTGTGCCTCGGCTTCCAGAATTCTCCCAGCCCCCTCACGGCCTTCTTGAAACAGCAAAATCCCAAGGAGCTAGAGCCCGTGGAGAGAAACAGCTGCTTCCTCTCGGACCCTACGTTCGCGATGGATGTTAGTGCTAATTTAGGATAGCACCTCTTTGTCTGATTCTGTTTATTTCTTTTATCCTCCCCTTTGTCCCAACTAAACTCAATACTGAATATTAAATTTGCCTGGATACCACATGGGTATTGCATTAGAATACATTGTGCCTTCCATTTCTCCAAGCTCCACTGGGGTCACAGATTTTGCCAAGGGACCTGCAACTTCACCCCCTAAAAGAAACATAGTTATCTCTTCCCCTATTGCCCCATGAGTCATATACAGAAATAGGACTTTCTTTGACCCAATGGAGGTCAGTTGCTTGGCTGGAGCAGAGGTTAGACCTATGTCTATGAGATTTGGCTTTACATTTTTGGATTCCCCCCCATCACGGCAGAAAGAGCAGGCCTCAGAGAAACACACGACTGAAAGAGAATGAGAGACCATGTGGACAGGCCAGAGAGATGGTGCTTTTCCTGCACACGGCAGGAACTGCATTTGGGACTGCATATGTTCCCATCAGCACCACCAGGAGTGATCTCTGAGCAGAGTCAGAAATAAGCCCTGAGCATCACTGGATGTGGCCCCCAAACAAGACAACACCTGAAAAACCCGAAAGATGTGGGGAGATCAGGTTCCAAGATTCAAGCACCGCCAGGAGCCACCCCAGTGTCCTTTATCAAGGGGTCTTCTCCACAAAACCATGTCTGACAATAGGACACACCTCTTCAGGGACAGGAAAGCGGGAGGGGGAACAGGAATGTATCCACTCTGGGCCCCTCGGTAAAGGACTAGCTGATTAGGTATAAGATAAACTCTCGTTAGATTAACTCCATATCAACTAGCTACGGATTCGAATTTGATACGCAAAATCCGGTCATGTTTACCATCCTCCACTGGCAAGTTGTGATCCCCTCTCCTCAGTCAGGGGACTGGGTCATCCAAGTTCATTGAGAGTCATCTTAGAGTTGTGTTTACTATAATCAGGGTGTTTTTTTTTTTTAATTGACTGTCAGTGGTGCTGGTCCCGGGAGTACTGTGGGAAGATGAACTGCATCGAAGGAGGGGACTGAGGAGATGCCGTGGCACCCCCACAACTCTGCATCATCTGTCACTCTGGCTCAACTTCTGCTTCCTTCCCACAGGTGAAAGCCCACGTGAGTTGTTCCTCTTTGTCTGTTCTGGAGTGTGTGCGCCCCACCCTCAGACAAGAGCGGTGGTGCCAAGCTGACAGCACACTCTCCAGGCCCACCTACCAGCACTCTCTGAGACTGGAAGTGATTCACAGGGCTCGTTTGGGACAGGGATGATATATTCTTTGCAAGATGGAGAGGATTCGCCTGTAAACACTTAAACACGGTAGAGGATCTCAAAAAAGGAAGGAAGCGAGAGACATGTAGGAGGGTGACTCCAGCCTAGCCAGCTGTCTCCTGGGCTTTCAGAAGAATCACCACTTCCTCACCTTCCTTTCAACGGACAGCCTTTACGGGCCACGGTGGGCACAGAACTCCCTGGTGCAAAAGAACAGGGATGTCCAGACACAGAGAGGCCATGGAACAAGAAAGACTACTTCCTGCACAATCTTCAAAACTTCACCTTTTCTTGTCACCCTTAAAAGTTTTATTTTAAAACAGACTGAGTCTGGACATCCCTGTCTTTTGCACCAGGGAGTTCTGAGCCCGTCATCAGTGGTGGGGAATGTGCACTGGTGGAGGGGTGGGTGTTTGATCATTGTGAGATTGTAACCCAAACATGAAAGCTTGTAACTATCTCACAGTGATTCAATTTTAAAATTTTTTTTAATAAAAATAATATATATATATATTGCTTTTTAGGTCACACCCGGCGATGCTCAGGGGTTCCTCCTGGCTTTGCACTCAGGAATCACTCCTGGCGGTGCTCGGGGGACCATATGGTATGCCGGGGATCGAACCCGGGTCGGCCTTGTGCAAGGCAAACGCCCTCCCCGCTGTGCTATCGCTCCAGCCCTATATATATTTTTAAAAGTTTTCTTTTTAAGCACTTAAAGGTTTGGAGCTAAATAAATGAACACTGGCTTTAAATAAAGTGCAACTCTTTTACTTTTATTATACTTTTTTGTTATCAAGTTGATGGATCTTAATTCAGTCAACTTGTCTAATGCAGGGTTTCTTCCTCTGATACATAAAGCGGTGTATGGAGAAATATACTGCTTCATGTAGGATCTTCACTCCATTATGTTCTCTTCTCCTATGGCAAGGTGGCTTCCTAATGCCATTTGGAAAATGGTTTTATTCCTGCCTAATGGGTTCTCCTAATGTTACAGAGCAAAGATGCCCATATAGTTCACAAGTTCATAGTGAGAAAAATCATAATTAATAGACACCGCCAGAATTTAAAAACAATTGGTCATAACCAACAATAGATATTTTGGGAAATATGTGTAAATTTTGAAATGAATAGAAAAAAAAGATTTATGTACAAAAATCATGCCAAATGACCTATTAAGTTAGAAATGGAAGGCAGGTAGGCACATAGCAGCATGAAGTTTGGCCTGCCCTGCTTTCAAACCAGGCTCATCAGAGACACTAGATACCTCGCCTAGTGTGAAAGTCTGAAGGAATGTAAAAAGAACGGAACTACCTTTGGGTGTACATATACTGGACCACACACAAATCCACACACCTACGTATTTACTTATCTCAGAGAATGGCTGACTTCCAACTGCTATTTTTGCTGCTGATTCAAAAAATAATAAGTGGCCCCCATTCATTCACTTGGGAAAGGCAGATCAGTAGCTGAGAGCTGTCTTATGGTATGATGTGGAATTAAAGGGGAGACTGCCCTGCTTTCTCTGAGGGGGAGTCTGGGGCCTCCCGGAATGGGACCAGGGAATGCATCAAAGGACATTCCACATGAGGCAGAAAGGGCCAGGTAGAGAGGAAGCAAAGGGAAGGAGAAGACGCATAGGCCAGGCAGAGGAAGAGTATGCAGCAGCAGTGGCCTGTCAATCTGACTACTTCAGGAACTGTAGATTCAGTGTGGAAGCCACAGAGAGCTGCAGCAGGCAGGGTATCGCCTCCACCCTCAGACAATGAGTGCACAGGAGCACCGTGGAGCAGGTGTGGGCTACAAGAAGATGACCGTGAGAGGTATATAGAGAGTGGGTTGCTGTCCAAGACCAGTGGCATAGAATTGGTGCATCCGTGACAAGGACTTGGCTTGCAGTGGGTATTGAAGGGGAGCGAGGCGAAAGGATGGAAGGAAGGTGGCAGAGAACCGGGCACTGACTGAGGCATTGAGGGACAGGGAAAATAGGAGTGTTGGGAGGGGCTATCCATTATTGTGATAAGGTGCAGAGGAGGTGTGAAAAGGGGGATTCACAGGAAAGAGGGTGTATTGGTGGGGCACCCAGAGGGAGTTTGCCCAGAGTTTGGAGTTGAGGAGATACTTGAATTTGGAAGTTGCCACCACCTAGATGAGGAACCCCTCATCTGAAGCAGACTCTCTCAGGACCCCTGCTCAGCACCCCCAAAGTGCAAGGGCACTAATTACCCCACTTCCCAGCCCAGACAAGAGCTTTGGTTTGTGCAACCGAGGGATTTCTGGGGGTTTAGCCCTTTCAGGGGTCACACAGGGGCCCATAGTGCCTGTGGTAGGGAAAGGAATCAGAGTTGCCTTTCTGGAAAGTTCAGCCTCTCCCTGGGGCTTTGTCTCTAGCCCTCTCCTGCTGAAACCCCTGGTTAACACACACTCTATTGATTTCCTCTCTTGCTTGTCTCCTTCCCTTGCCCTGCTGCCCAGGGTCATAGCCCACATGAGCTGCGGGGCCCCAGACCGGCTGGGGTCTGCTGGGGTCCAAGCCTAATTACAATAGTCACTCCACTTTATCTTCTGTTGTAATAAGTGGGGCACAGCCACTGTGGTCATCTTTTCTGACTTGTCACTAAAATGGAAACACACAGATGAGCCAGAGGGGCCTTCGGCTTCAGACTGATTGGCCCTCCTCCCCCCTGCACCAAAGACACACACACACACACACACACACACACACACACACACACACACCTTGTGAAACAATCATGAGCAAGGGGAAGTTTCAACAGGCAGTGATCCTGGTTTATCAATCATCATCTCAAGAACCCTGTGCTGGGGCTGGAGCAATAGCACAGCGGGTAGGGCATTTGCCTTCAATTCCCAGAATTCCATATGGTCCCCCGAGCACTGCCGGGAGTAATTTCTGAGTGCAGAGCCAAGAGTAACCCCTGTGTTGGGGGCTGGAAGGATAGCACAGTGGGTAGGGCGTTTGCCTTGCATGCGGCCGACCCGGGCTTGATTCCCAGCATCCTATATGGTCCCCTGAGCACCGCCAGGGGTAATTCCTGAGTACAGAGCCAGGAGTGACCCCTGTGCATCGCCAGGTATGACCACCCCCCCCAAAAAAAAAACAGCAAAAGAGAAACCCCTGTGCATATGACCCAAAAAGCAAAAAAAAATAAATAAATAAAAGATAAAGAACCCTGTGCCTAGGGGTCTCCTCTGGGCAGGTAGTTCCCAGTGCACTCAGTCTCTCTGCACTGTTCTTCGGTCTGCAGAAGGACACAGGACACTCAGTTCCAACCTGATTCACCCTGATCTGACCGTGTGGCAGAAGCCTGTTCACTGCTGCTAAAGTTGCTACAGCAGTGGCTGTGATGATGACTTTGATGCTCATCTTCTGACTGTTGTTCTCATTCTGGGTCCTTGCTGAGTCCATGCCCTGCCCTGGAATGATGCTTTTGTGGGCCTGTTTCTGAGAAGAAGGGTCACAGCATTGTCATTGTCCAAGGAGTCCTAAAATGCCAGGGGCCTCACGTGAAGGATAATAGGAGCCCATGAAGAGAGGTGACGTTTCCAAGGTCCTGTGGAGCAAAGGCTGCCGTCCCAGCCCGAGAGCATCATAATAAAATGCCTGGAGATGAGGTGGGTGGCAGGAAGGTAGGAGCGCCGTCAGAGAAGAGGCTGCAAGTGGGAGTGTTTTGGAGGAGGGGGGAGTCAGGAGGGCTGCTGGGTGAATACACAGATTATTATTATTATTATTAATACACAGAATACACAGTAAATGCAGAAAGCCACAACCACTGAAGTAGCAGTGATGGAAGAATTTAGTTCTTAATGCCAAGGACAAAGTGGACCAGGATGCAGAAAAAAACCTATCATTATTTCATTGCTGTTGTATTTATGGAAACTGAGGCTCGGGGGAGTAAAGAAGGGAATCTAGGAACTGATAATTAGATTCAAAGTTTCCCTTCTCTATGCACAATGTGATGTAGAATTGCCAAGAAATTTTTAGAGCATCCTGGGTTTTATTTTAGAGGTTCAGCTCCCAAAGACATGGTGTGAGGACAAAGGAACCAAAAAATGGCAGGTGAAGGGGATGCCAACTCTCTGGACACAGCTAAAATGCACTGTCACTCACAGGAAGGCCACCCCCATCTTCCGTCCCTAAGAATGGTGGTGGGGTGCAAGTCCAAGGACGGTGAAGATGGTGGTGCAGAGAGTGGGAAGAGCATGAACTGAGCAAACTCAATAAATGTGAGGGTCACAGAAAAATGGCACAGTAAGAGAAGAGAGGCTCTGCCAGAAATACCAGACCCTCTTCATCCAACAAAAATACAACTGACATAGATCCCCAAGCATAGGACAGTGGAATTGGATCCTACTCAAATCTATCAAGTAGCAAGATTGAACATGACCAAAAGATGCACCTTTTTTTTGCTTTTTGGGGTCACACCTGGTGATGCTGAGGGGTTACTCCTGGCTCTGCACTCAGGAACCACTCCTGGCAGTGCTCAGGGGACCATATGGGATGCTGGGAATGAAACCCGGGTTGGCTGTGTGCAAGGCAAACGCCCTACCCGCTGTGCTATCCCTCCAGCCCCAACACATATTTTAATTCTCATATAATCAATCCAGTTGGGAATTCTCACACACTGCACCCTACATCTCACCTAATGGGATGGCCTCAACTTCCCCAAGGCCAAGCAAGTAGCCAAGCAGGGAAAGCAGTTCCGGGTGCCCTCCTTCACGGAACAGGTAGGAGCCACCAGTTAGCCCTAGGGAAAAAGCTCATCAAGACCCCAAAGGTAGACTCATATGAAGTCAGAATCCGATTTCCTACCACAAGGACACAGTCATGTCCCTGGCAGTGTGGTTCTCCTTTACAGAGTCAGTGGCTGAGCCTCAGAACTAAGAAATACAGTGATTTTTAGACCATCTGAGCAGATAAGAACTTTCTGGTTTATGGACCTGGCTTCTTTCCCCATTTAAGAGCTCCCAATAAATGACAAGCACGTGACTCAGATGGACCCAAGTTAGGTTTTAACTCTGCAACTTGCCCAGACTTTGGCTCTAGCCTGCTACTGGGCCCTCATCACAGGGCTCGGTGACAGTGACAAATGAAGAAAAGAGGCAGGAATCTTTACCCTGAACCTGTGACTTCAGAGGGGTGCTGTAACAGTTTCATTCTATCCTAAATTATTGTTACACTTCCCTCATTAGCAAAAAAGAATTCTCCTAAGGACCATTCATTTTATTTTATTTATTTATTTATTTTTTTTTTTGCTTTTGGGTCACACCTGGCGATGCACAGCGGTTACTCCTGGCTCTGCACTCAGGAATCACCCCTGGCCGTGCTCAGGGGACCATATGGGATGCTGGGATTCAAACCTGGGTCGGCCGTGTGCAAGGCAAATGCCCTACCCGCTGTGCTATCGCTCCAGCCCCAGGACCATTCATTTTAAAGAATAATTTTAAGAGACGTGATTTTAATAGTCACTTTTAGCCTGGGTTTAGTTTGTGATTTAAACATAAAACAACGAAGAAAATACCGCAATTTCAGAAAGACTCAAGGTAAGACGTGTTAAACGTAAGGCAATTGGTTTGATGTTTCTACATCATAAATATAATTGGAGAGGGGGCCAGAGAGATAGTACAAGAGGTAGAGCATTTGCTTCGCACATGGCCAACCAGAGATTCAATCCCTGGCACCCTGTATGGTGACCGGATCCACCAGAAATGATCCGCAAGCACAGATCCAGGAGTAAGCTCTGATCACAGCCAGACCTGGCCCCCAAACAAATAAAAATAACTGGAGAAACTCAAATTAGTTGAAGTGTCTGGGACAAGGTCAGGAAAGGAAGAAGGGAAGAAACTTAGGCGAGAAAAAAAAAAGTAAAGAATTGCAAGGTGGGGGCTGGAGAGATAGCACAGCGGGTAGGGCGTTTGCCTTGCACGCGGCCGACCCGGGTTCAAATCCCCAGCATCCCATATGGTCCCCTGAGCACCGCCAGGGGTAATTCCTGAGTGCAGAGCCAGGAGTAACCCCTGTGCATCGCCAGGTGTGACCCAAAAAAGCAAAAAAAAAAAAAGAATTGCAAGGAACTTGCCTCCCAATCCTTCAGATGGTTCCCTTCCTCCTGTCACTGGGATCCAGTGCCCCCATAATGCCATGTGGCACCTCCCACTGAGCCCCCACAATAGTCCCCCCAAACCACCACTTGGGTCAGAGAAAAACATGAGGGGTCCTGTGGGTGGCTCCAGGGTAAAGGCACCTGTCTTGAAAGCCAAGCCGGAGAGTCGGTCTCCGTGCTGCCCCCATGTGAAAAGCATCATCCTCATGACTCCATGTTTGAAACATCTGGCACTGCCCCAGCATGCAGCCCCAGTGGGCACTGCTAGCAGAATATGCGTGAGAACCACGATTTCAAGTGTGTGACCTGCGGAGAACACAGTGGTGGCTGTGTGAGCGCCACAACCAAGTGTGGGTGTCCTCCAAGTCAAACACAACCATAGACACAATGAAAGGAACAAGGTCCACAGGACAGCTCAAGAGCCAAAGCACAGGCTGCCACATATGAGGCCCCCTAAGTGAAGTTCTAGTCCAGGCCCCCAGCATTGCCAGGTGTGGTTCTAAAGGTCCCCAGCACCCAACTGTCAGGTCCTCAACTTCAGAACGAGTATTGACCAGGCATTGCCCTGGGTCCCTAAAGCTGCTGGGTGTGGCCCCCTAAAAAAAAAAAGCAAATGTGATTTTTTTTGTTTGAATGAATGCAATATTTCCCACTTTTTCTGAATAAGCATTTCTTAAAATTAAGTGTAACCAAACACTGCATTCATCCTTTCTGTCTGTTTCTGCTTCCATTTCCTGAGTAAGGGTAGAAATAATAGTGTGGATTCAAGCACGACAAAACCCGCGGACAGAGTCATGCCCTTCTCCCCTGGCTCTTAGCATTCTGGAACGCACCTGTGTTAAAATATGAAGAAATAAAACAAATATAAATTATGCATTTTCCAACTTAATTTAAAATGCATTATGCTCTGCTTTGTTCTCTGGAATTAGTCTTATTAAGGGGACAGATCTGTATGGATTAATTTTGAGTCAGTTTATTCACTTCTTTGTAATTCAGTGGCAAGGATTTTTGTCCCCAGGCATCAAATTAATTTTTTTTTACTGTAAGTAACACATACAAAAATATAGACCTCTTTGT
This sequence comes from Sorex araneus, assembly GCF_027595985.1. Classification (NCBI taxonomy): domain Eukaryota; kingdom Metazoa; phylum Chordata; class Mammalia; order Eulipotyphla; family Soricidae; genus Sorex; species Sorex araneus. Next base: position 36,410,051 of record NC_073309.1, read on the forward strand.
GTTATTTCTTTGTTTACCTACCAGGCAACACATTCCCATATTATGTTTCCACCAAATCTTAAATTTCTCCCTTACAAGAATGAAACTTTCCCTATGATTTTTAGAGCAATGTCGCCGTTGTCACAATATTGGGATTGAGCACGCAACGTTCTTCCTGGTTCTCATTTCTGTGGGGGATCCTCCCGGCCTCCCTCCGGTTCAAACTTGAGACCACCAGCCCCGAGCTCCTGCCTTCCAAAGAATTTTTTCACAACATGTGAACTGATATTTTATGACGATTTAAAATATGTACCAAATCATCATTTTTAAGTATTGTTTTAGTACAATGATTCTTTGTTCCGCTTAGACGTTTTAAATCTTTATTTTCCCCCCCTAAACCAAGCAAGAAAATAGTCTGCATTCTTAATTAGTCTTCTTTAAACAAAATATCCTTTCATATGCACTAATAAAGACTAAGGATCTCTCCTCCTTGTTTAAATAACTGCTTGCTGTAGTATAAAATTGTAAGAGACACGATGCAGATCAAGTTGCAGGCTTGAAGTGGGGAAGAGGAACAAGCCGTGCCATAATAAGCAGATTTTAATGATTTACTATAAATCAGCATTTTTGCCCTGTCAGTGAGATTGAAGAGGCAGACAGCTCCTCACATGTCTGCCGAGCAAATGTCTTCCTGATGAATCATGTGCACTGAATCACTGATCACAACATTCAAACGGCACATCCAAATAATGAGGGAAACACACACAGCCTCGGATGGCGGCTGCTCTGCACGTTTGTGAAACCCGTACCCTGATCCCCAAGCTTGCACGTGGGGAAGGCAGGGGTGGCTTCCCGGGCGAAGCAAGCGGATCTGCACAGATGTGCTGCCCTACCCCCGACTTGCCATCAGTCCCTAGTCTGGTGTGGAAAAGGGTTATGAGTCGTGGTACTGAACCTTCCTGTAAAGAATATGGCCACAGAAACCCCTCCTAAGGAGGGTCATGGACTTGCTTCCGGTTGGGAGAGCTTTTCTCATTCCTCCCTATTAGCCTCCTCCTCTCAGCCACATTTCAGGGCTTTCTCTCTCAGCATCTGATTGCCCCCAAAGCCACATTCCTGATGGCCAGATGACCCATCCTGGCAGGCCATAATCACTGGGCATATGGTCTCCTTATTTATTTATTTATTTATTTGTTTATTTTATTTTATTTTATTTTTTTGCTGTTTTGCATCACACCCAGTGATGCTCAAGGGGTTACTCCTCACTCTGTACTCAGGAATTACTCCTGGTGGTGCTCAGGGAACTATATGGGATGCTGGGGAGCGAACTCAGGTCAGCCACATGCAAGGCAAATGCCCTCCCTGCTATACTATGGCTCCGGTCCCCCATATGGCCGCTTGTGTGCATGTAATGCTTCTGGTCCCCAGGCCACCCTGTTAACGTTTGAAAGCAGTCATGTTCTCTCACACAGAGATCAGGCATTAGACTAATCCACCCACCTCGAAATTTGGGAAAGAGTGAGTCAGTGGTCAAAGATGCCAAACTCAACCAGCATCCTGGTGCTCTGAGACCCCAATCACAAACACTTGCAAGGACCTGGGACCAAGTATGTGCAGCTTCTTTCATCCAGATCCAATTCAGATTGAGATCCTTCCACTGGCACCCAGAGTAAGCTCTGGTGCTTACTCAGATCTTTTGAGGGACCCAAGGCTTCAGGGAGTAGAAGACGTTGTTTAAGGAGCTGTAAGAGGGGTCTTTGGAGCCCAGACCAGTATACTGGGAGCTGAAAGTCACTCAGGTGTTTAAATGTGAGGACAAATTAAAAATATCTTCTTGAAATATAAATATAATTTTACTTGTTTTCCCTTAAAATCTGAAGTTTTAAGAATATGAGTTGATGTTTTATTTAAAATAAATCAATTCAATTCACAAATAAAATCCTCATCCTAGCATGATTACAATTAGAGGGCCAAGATGCGACTTAGTGGTCCATCTCTTGCCTTGCATGTGTGAAGGTCCTCAGCACTGCAACATCTGGGTTTGGTTCCCAGCACTGCAAAATAGGAAATTTAAAAAAAAAAAAAGCAAACAACAACAACTAAAAATAAAAAAAGCACCATGATGATAACATGATCGATGAGAACACGTCTCCATCACTAGTTTGGGAGCATCTTCCTTAACCCAAGACTTCCCACAGACATGGACAGTTCTCCTGACTCCTGAGGGTCCGAAGCCAGGAAATTCAAAATTCCCTCAGTCCCCAAATTCTTTGAATTTGACTGCCCTCACAATTCTCTTCAGTCAACTACAACGGTCAAGATTACCCAGGGCACGCACCCCCAACAGTTCCTGAAGCGGCCTGCACACACATGATACGGCACCCAGTTCCAGGAGCTCAGTTGGACGGTTTCTGCTGACCAGTTGCTTCCCAGTCCGAAACTCCCTGTTAGCCTTACTGCTGTTGGAAAAGTCGGGCCAGTCAAGTCTCCACTCACAATGGGCAGGGTTGGCTTTGAACGCCAGGGCTTCCTCATTATCTCCCTGTACCCTGCACCCCTCTGCTTCCAGAGCATAGCCAGCACCCCACACCTCCACGTCTCTGTCCCCAGCACCCCTTCTCTCCGATTAAATCTGCATTCTGAGAGGAATGGAGCTCTCCTCTTTTCCTGAACCTTCGTCTGATCTCTCACAAGGAAAGGAATCCTGCCTTGGATAGTTTGTTATTCACTCATTTGTCACTCAGCAAGCACATAGCAGAAGGCGCTCAGCCTCCCATGGGGAGGGAAATACAAGGATGACTGGAGGGCTGGATTCTGCTCCCCCAAAGCACTCAATCTTCTGGACCTTTCTCCATGATCTGGAATTCTCTGCTGCATCTCCTCAGGAGGAAAACACGTGTCACCCCGGGCAGGTGAGCTGGTGCTCGGCCTTCATTCTTCTATGTTTAGATCTTTTGCTGTCTTCCAGGCAAGGGTCTGCGAACACAGATGAACTAGACAGGAGAAAGCTGGGTCTCTGCCTCCATCATTACGACCTGAGTGGTCACCAAGGAACCACCTGCCCACATGACTGGTTTAATGCTCTGATGTTGACACCTTCAAATGTCTAATAATTTGGGGTTTGGGTTTTGGGGTCAACCCTAGCAGTGTTCAGAGATTACTCCTGGCTCTACACTCAGGGATTACTCCCGACAGTGCTCAGGGGACCGCACGGGATGTTGGAGATCAAACCCGGGTTGGCCACACACAAGGCAAGCGCCCTACCCACTGTACTGTCTCTTCAGCCCCAGCTCAATAATTTTTGAACAAAGCATTCTACCTTAATTTTGTGAAATTTCTGAACAAGCCTGGCCAGTAGTAGTTGTGTGTGGTGGGGGGAGGGACGGAAGTCAACATATCAACAGATAAACAGATCAGGAAGTTTGTAGCCTTTCTCAAGAGTGAGCTGAAGGGTCAGAGGAGGGTTGCCTGTGGGCGGAGGTGGGGGGGCGGGCATCCAGGAAGGCTGAAGGCTGTGTGGGGGGACTGGAGAGAGATGCTCCCTCAATGGTGGTGCCAGAACCTCCATAAGCAGGATGAGCTGTGGCAGCGAAGCCCCTCAATAAAATAAGACAATGACCCCCACTCAGCCTTTTGTTTGACTTGGCCTTTCTCTAATCCAGGAGAAAGTTCACAGAAACGGGGACTCCTGGCACTTCCTCCCCAAGCCCTCAGCACCAGAAGGAGCAGGAACGTCTCCGCCCGCCCTCTCCAATCTCTTCTTCCTACTGGCTCCAGTCAGGAATCCCCCCTTTTGTTTTCTGCTCACCCTGCACTGTTCAGCTTAGGGGGGGATCCTTGGGAATTGTAGGGATCGTCCAAGAACTTTCCAGATGGGCCCAGCATGAGGTCTGGCATCTCTGGGTTGTGTCCTTGGGATTTTATGATGCAGACGATATGGTGCCCCATCCTGTGGTGTGGGCAAAAGCTCAGTCACCCCCTGTGCCCTCTGCCAGCCCGTTAGGTGGAGCTTCAGACCTTCCAGAACCTCAGTAGACCTACTAGAGAGAAGTGGGGTGCCTTTCCCCTCAGCCTGGACCTGACAGAGAGAAGCGGGGTGCCTTTCCCAGTACCTGGGCAGGTGTCCAGCATGGCTGTACGTAGAGTCCTCACAGGGGAGAGAGAGAGAGAGAGAGAGAGCTAAAGACCAGAGTAAGCCGACATACACCACGCCCTGTACCAAGGAAGAGCACCCCGTCACCTCTGTACCCCCAGCAGCCCTGATCTCTGACTCACATCACTCCCATCAGCTACACTGATTGGTCACAGGATTTAGGTTAAGGAGTGGGTGTTGATGGGGGGTGGGGGGAGGGGAGGAGAGGGGCAGGTGGAGGACCCTCTGGGCAACAGCCAGGCCCTCCTGAGTGCAGTCGGCCTGAAGAAAACTTGTCGACAGTTAAAAGCAAATTTCAGCCACAATGTAATTATCCACCAAGAAAAGAGGGGTTCCCTCTCCTGGGACAGCCATCCATGTGAGAAGAAGGAAAATAAACTCATTTGAGGTCAATTTAAAGGTTAAATGGAGGTCAGTGACAGGGGGCGGGGGCCGGGGAGGACACTGAGCCAGTCCATAATGGGGAGCAGGCTCCTGGCCACTGGCTCAGGACTTTAACCTTTGGCTCCTACATTCATCTGGGGGGAAAAAATGTGAGGCAGATAATTGGATATTAGCAGACATACCGTTTTAGTAATCTGAGAAAATAAAAAAAAAGAGTGATTGCAAATCCAGTGGCAGCTACTTTAGAAAGATAGTAACGTGTAATTCCTAGTTTCTCAGACTGTAACTTTTGCATTTACCACTAATTTCTCCACTGCTCCAAATGCAGTGTATACATTTAGTTGAGAATTTATCATCACCGTTTGTGTATATTACAGCAGCCGCATAATCCATCCTCATGAAGCTAATGCTTGGCATTAGGAAAATGGACTCCGAATGAGTCCTGCCAGCCTCTGGCCTGCAAGCACCCCGGCAGACACTGTGGGTCTGTGCGCCCCCCCCCCCAACGTCCCCCCCCCGCCACTGCCTCCCTCAGCGCCTGGGCTTCCCGTCTGTGCAGTCTCTCCAAACGGCACAGTCTGATTTCTGCAAGTTGCTGGTGTCCATTGTCTGTGGATGTAAAAATCAATGACCTACATAAGATTTTGATTTTGCACTGGGAATTGAGAAGGGGTGGGGAGTGTGAGAGGGAAAGAGAAAGAAAATAATGAAACAGTCATGTTAAAAGTATTAGCATGTTGGGCTCAATATTATATTTTCAAGAGGATATCTATTTTTTTCCCCTTTGAACAGGAACATATTTAATTTCATGGTCATTTGATTAAAACAGTTAATTGTATTAATGTGCTATTGAGCTGAGAGTGTTGGTCACTGCAAGGTGGACGCTCACTCGGGCGCAGAGAACAAAACCCATAATTCCAAGGCTGCCTGTGAGCCCGCCGAGCCAAGGCCTGATATTGAAGCCTCCCAGTGTATATTCAAGTCTTGTTTTTATTTTCTTAAAAGAGAAAAAAAAAAAGCTCAAACTGCTGATTTCTGCAGAAAAATCTGCAAATGAACTGTTCTATTAGCACAAACATACCAAAGTCTTTAGAACCCCTCTCTTCAAAAGCATAATTAGGTATTTATTTCAGACATACTAACATCTTTGCAGTAGCTAATAAGATGCAGCCCATTTGAATATTAATATAATAAATGATTAAATTAAACAGCAAGATTCAGACTCAGAAATAGCCTTTATAGGTCCCAGGGGGTCACTAAAACTGTTTCTATTTCTTCCTACAGTTAACATAGTGCAAGGGACATGAATGCATAGAGCAATATTTGTCTTATGAAACTCAGAGTTTTATATGGTGCTATTCAGTTTTATTACTCCGCAGTTTGAATCCGGGGCCCACAGAGAAGTCGCCATGCTGCGGTCTGACATCCCCTCTTCCTGTCTCACCCTGTGCTGCCTTTCCAGTGATACCGCGCTGCTCAGGAAAGGGTCCTCTTTGATTATCTCTATCCCAACAGGTACCC